>NC_061118.1:53538234-53630578 GCF_002878395.1 Capsicum annuum | reverse complement strand
GAGAGTAATAGAAAATAGAGAAAAAATAGAAGGAGAAAAAATAAAAAAGAAAAGAAGAACAAAAAAAGACAAAATAATAAAAAAGACAGCAAAAAAGAAAGAAGAAAGAGAAAATAAAAAGGAAAAGAAAAAATGAAGAAAAAAACTGAAAAAAAGAGTAATAAAAAATAGAGAAAAAATAAGAAGGAAAATAAAAGAAAAAAATATAAAAGAAAACGAAAAAATTGAAAAAAGAAAAGAAAGAGAAAAGGAAAGATAAAATGAAAAAAAGACAACGAAAAATAAAAAAGAAAGAAGAAAGAGAAAACAAAAAAAGGAAAAGAAAAAATGAAAAAAAAACTGATAAAAGAAAAAAAAAAGAGTAATAGAAAATAGAGAGAAAAATAAAAAAAATAAAAAAATAAAACAAAAAAAAAGAGAAAATGAAAAAAAAAGGAAAAAAAAAAAAAAAAAAAAAAAAAAAGAAAGTAATAGAAAGTAGAATAATTTACAAATAAAAATATGTCAAGTGGCATTGAGGGCCCCAAAAATTTTTTAATAACAAAAAAAAAAAAAAATTAACACTAAAGGCCCTTTTTAAATAGACAAAAAGCATTAAGGGGTCCTAATTTTTTTTTTTTAATAAAACAATATGCTGAGGGCTGGGGTAGGTGGGGGAGTTTTATTTTTATTTTTTTTTTAAATTTTATAATTTCTTTTTAATGATTAGTTTTTTATTTTTTAAATTATTTTATAATTTGTCTTTTATTTTTATTTTTTAAATAATTTTATAATTATTTTTTAATAATTTGGATCCTCAATGTCATTTTTTATTTTCATATTTTAAAAAGTCATATAATTTTTTTAATAATTATTTTTTAAATTTTAAATAATTTTTTAATAATTTATTTCATTTTTAAAAAAAATTATATTTTTTTAAATAATCAATTTTTTATTTTTATTTTTCAAATAATTTTATAATTAGTTTTTCATAATTTATATCCTCAATGCCATTTTTTATTTTCGTTTTTTAAAAAGTTTTATAATTTTTTTAATAATTAATTTTTTATTTTTTAAATAATTTTATAATAATTTATTTCATTTTCAAATAAATTTATAATTTTTTTTAATAATCAGTTTTTTATTTTTATTTTTCAAAATAATTTTATATTATTTTTCATAATTTATATCCTCGCCATTTTTTATTTTCATTTTTTAAAAAATTTATAATTTTTCTTAAAAATTAAATTTGTTCAATATTTTTTTAATAATTTATTTTATTTTTAAAACAAATTATAATTTTTTTTAAAATAATCAATTTTTTTTATTTTTTACATAATTTTAGAATCATTTTTTAGTAATTTCCTCAATGCCATTTGTATATACTTTTTAAAAAAAATTATAATTAATTTTTAATAATTATTGGACCCACAATGCCACATGTCAGCTTCCAATTAGCTCATTTTGCCACGTCATCGCATGTGTGCAACACGCACTTTGAGCTTTTTGCTGATAGGGCACAAAAGGCCCAATTGGAACAAAATGTGGGGGGCTTAGAGGTCTGATAGGAACAGGCCTTAGTTTAGGTGTCTAAGTGAATTTTGACAATAAGTTTGAGTATCTATCGATGACTTTAGCCTTATATATTCATGTCATGAACTTCGAAGTTAATTCGTCATATGTACCTAATATACTTTTATTCACAATAAAAAAATATATCAATACAAATTATTAGAATTGAACTTTTTAAATATAATATGTAAGAAGAATTTACTAATAAATTCTAAAAACAAAGAGTTCTGGATTTGATACCGCTGTAGGATTGCAGGATGTTCGTAACACATAGTGAAAGACGAGAAGCAACTCTAGACAAATCTACTTACATTTAAAATTTATAATATCTAAGGATTAAGTTTCAAGACAAATCTGGTACGAAGACTCTATATGTGTCTACACTGAGATCAATCTTTGTTATCAACTCCTTGATCAATGAAAATTACGAACAAATTTAATTTCAAATATTGTGTTAAAATGTTTTTCAAAAATCTCAACCCACAATAAATGAAACAAAAAAACAATGTCAATTATATTTTCTCTATTGATTTGGTATAGAACTCACATACTTTCAATAAAGTATTTTCTCATAAGAATTATTCTCACAGTAAAAACCTTTTTCATGATGAAAACTTTTCTCATTGTGAAAAATCCTTTTTCATAATGAAAACTTTTTTTTTTTGTAAACTTGTTCATGAACTTTTTGAAAAAAAACTTGTACTATGAAATTTTTTCATCAACCTTTATATAGAATTATCTATAAACCTTTTAAGTTAATAACTTACTCGGGGTAAAAATTTAATACCAAAATTAAACTTTATGAAATTATTCACGTCGGAATTCTATTCTAATTCCTAATTGAAACTTGCAGCTTACATTGCTGAAGTCCTTTTGAACTTTCCATATATGACTATTAATTTTTTAAAAGTTCAATTCAATATCATATTAAATTTCATGTGACTAATTCATCCAATTCAAATTGGATTCATGTTCCTTATTAATATATTATTTATATATCATATATAAATAAATACCAAATATATATCATATATATATTTCATTCAAGAGATATTATTTAATTTTCTATTCTAAATAGAAGAACTTAATTTATTTAAAATATTAAATTTATGAATCTATGAAAACGTGTGTTGCACGTTTTTCCCAAGTTATTTAAAATAAAACTTGAATTGCTAATGATATTCATATAAATTATACCATCAAGAAATTTTTTGTGAAAGAAATTGAAAGCACTCGTGAAAGTGCATAGAATTTGAAATATAACACTCCTAAATTTAAATAGCATTGATTGTTAAGAACTTCTAAAATCGAAAAGAAAGTGAATCTCACAACTCAAATCGATCATCATGTGTAGTTTTAGTCTTTGTAAATTATTTTAAACTATTAGAATTGAAAAATAACGCAATCAAAAAGAATCAAAAAGGTTGTAGAAGAATCTCTATCTTGAACCCATTTAAATCTTTGAACCACTTTAGTAAAGATCATTTGAAGATATCAACAATTTCCAATTAAAAATCATGATTTGCAGTGGTTGTAATTAAGGATTAGAACTACAAATTCTTGTAACTTAAACATAAATAAGAAGGTACATAAAGATAAATAAGAGCTATGATATCTATATTTATATCTATAATCTATAATATATTAAAAGTATGAAGGACGTTAGAAAAGTGATTTGAACTTTTTGCCCTTCATTAAAACACTTTACAATAGATAAAATCGTTTTTTCACTTTTTTTTCTCCAATTATTATTTAATTATATATATATAATTTTGAATCCTAGAATATGTGGGTTAGGATTTTAAAATATGGTAATGGATTAGGACTTTAAAATATGGTAAGTTTTTTTTCTTAAACTATGACTAGGTTTAATTTTTAATATATTTTTATATTAATATATATTGTCTCGCCCCATGCTTTGTATTTTATGTTTTCTTCAACCATTGTAATTGTCATCCGCTAGGTTAGTGCGTTATTCTCTTTCTCTTTTTTTTTTTTTGAGTTGTTTTTTCTTTTCTATTGGTTGTTGTGGCTTATTATTTTTTCTTTAGCTTGGGAGTGATTTTAAGTTTAATACATCATGCATTATTACATCTGTTTTATTTGTGAATTTTGATTTCTAGGTTTGATATTCTCGTATGTTCGAACCTAACAATGTAATTATTTTTCTCATATATATATGTGCTTACTACAAAATATATGTTTTGAACTTTTTGTACTTCATTAAAAACCTTCGTAATAGATAAAATCGTTTAATTTTAAATAATCAAAAATTACACGTGCGAGGCACGTGCAGCTAAACTAGTTGGAATTAAAAGCATACCATTTTTTATTTGTTTTTTGGCCTTTGGAGACTTGAGAGCAATTTGATTTTCTCGAGAAAAGATTCTTTGTACGTATCAGAATAGTCGAGGAAAGATTGTCATAGAAGGTTGGCAATGTAACACCCTCGAAATTTTGGGTATTTCATTTTTGGCCTTTCTGTTCTTGAAATATTGATTTTCTTGACTTAAATTATGTTCGAGGTGTTAAAAGGGTAACTCAAAAGAGTTTCAAAAGTTTTGGACGGGGTTCGGGTTAGTTTTGGGTCACGGAGGCAGTAAACCTCCACAATATCCCCGTGTCATAAAGGATAATATCTGCGATACGGTCCGTGTCACGGAGGTTAGCCTCACGGACCTGTATTATTTTGCGGTTGTTTTATTTAATTAAAAAAAGAAAAAGAGGTAGTGAGGTCTTTTCTCCTATAAATAATTTTCAATTACTATAAGGACCTATTTATATCAAGTTTCAATATACGAAGTTCATTATCCACTCTTAAATATGCTCTCTCAAATTTTCCTTTTCAAGTCAAGATAAGGGTTCAAAGAGGTGGTCATCTAGGGTCCTAAGGATGTCAATTTCTTCGAGTTTCTTGGTAATTAAGGCATGTATCTCTTTTCCTATACTTGTATTTTATTAATGACATGAAATTGCTTATTATTCATGATTTTGATAATGGATTTTGAACTATGGGTTAAGGGTTGTGAATTTGATTGGAAGAAATATTTTTCCATGGTTTATTATGCAATAATTATGCTTTATTTATGATTTTGAACATTGTGGAATGCATGGGAATGATAATTAAACTAAGAGGCCATGGTTAATTCCTAATTTGATGATTTTGCCTTGATATATGGTGTTGAAAATTATGTGCCCTCAACCTGTTTGTGAAATTGACAATGAATATGATTTTGTCTCAAAGTTTGACTATTCTTCGAATCGTTGCATTGCATAAATGGTTAACGGAACATGAATTGGTTTGGTTTGGTTTTCAAATGGTTTTGGAAAGGCCTTGGTGTCAATGGTTTTGGTTTAATTGAAACCTTTAGAGTCAAATTTGGTTTAATGGTTTCATATGGCATTAAGGGATAGACTTGCAAGCTTTAATTTTGGTATAACGATACCAACAAGAAATGCATAATTAAAATATTCCTTGGTAAATGATTGGTAATGTGTAAATGGTTTTAATATGGGCTTAAAAGAGGTTGTGTAGCAAATCCATAAAAGGTGGAGGTCCCGAGGGGACCGATATCGAAAACTCATATTTGCCAACGTGAGGTTTGATCATGGTGATCGTGCGCATGAGACACACTTTATATTTTGGGAATGGCATTAGCCTTCTTGGGTTTTCTCTAATATATGCGGGTAACATGCACTGGGGCCCTTTCAACAGGGGAGCTGAACCCATATAGCTCGTGGGTGCCTTTAGGACGATAGAGTTACATAGTCCAGGTTAAGGTTTTACTCTCATGCCAAGCCTTGTTCCCTTTTCCCCGACATATGATATATATATATAGACGTATTGCATATGATGTGGTGCATTAGGTTTTACGGGGTTTCATATTATGGATTATGGCATTACTTTATTCTTTTATCTCTGAGTTAGATGCTACAGCTCCAACTGTTAACCGTCTTCGAACGTTGTATCCCTACGCGATGCAGTATCCAAAGGCAACTATGCCTTTTCCGCACAGTGATCAGGTGTTCGTAGTTAGATCAAGAGTTGACTTGAAGTAGTGAGCTTCCATTCTTTAGAAGACTTTATTTCATATTTTAGTTTCCCTTGTCTTGGACTTTAATTTAGATTTATTTTGGCTATGGTCGGGGGCATGTCCCAACATTTACTGGTATTCGGTTTTGTTAGGGGCTTTGTTAGACTACTATGGATATGGGCATTATGGTTGATGTTCGGTACTAATTTTGGTATGGTAGATAGTTTTTAGATATTGATCTCATATCGATATCCAACTGTGGCAACTAGAACCTGGGTCTGCACCAAAAGGTACAGAAGTGTAGTATGAGTACCAAAATACGAGTACTCAGTAGGCATCATCGGCCGACTGAACTCAAATATAATATAAAGACGATATAAAGTAAGACAATAATCTTAAAGTCAAGGGATGGGATCAAACCTGAATCTGGTTTGATACCACTGTAACAACATCTATACTACTAAAGTAATGACATGACATACTATCTCAATGTACTCCATAATCTCCATAACAACCGAATATCATTTCGAAATCGTAAAGCCACATACACAATAGCAAATCATCTACTTCCTATAATCATCATCAACCATCTTTAGAACAATAAGTACAAGAACTTACCACAATGTCCCATACCGCCGGAAAGTACACAAAAGAGAGCACAACAAAGAACTCATCACGGCGTCCTATACCACCAGAGAGTACACAAAAGAATATCAAACAAGAACTCATCACGGCATCCCATACCACCTGAGAGTACACCAAAATAATACAACTATAATACAATAAAGCACAACTATTTCATCAATTGACCGAAATCATGGATAGCTCAATCTTGCCATAGCTTATTACCAAAATCCACTTCCAAATACCCATACCGTAATTTAACATAAAGAAAGCAACATTGTCATAGCATAGACATGTAGTCATTAATACTATAATTTATTGATAAACACCGCGAGAATTTGATACTCGTTAGCCTTATTTTCTATAATTCAATAGATTATAAGTCTTATCATTACTAGCCATCACATTGGGGAAAACTACAAGCCACCCATATTATAGGTTATTCACCTATCACAAGGCCATTCGTTAGCTAGCATCTTCATGATATAAGTTATCAATTAAGACATTTCAACCTCACATATTCGAAGATAATTTAACTAACCATTATGCAATACTAGGTCCATCATCACTAAGCATGTCACAACCTTAAGGACTAATTTCCATATTTTAATCAAGTAAAGTCCACCAACTAGTTTACTAGGTTTCTAGCCTCCAAATAGAAATCATATATTTTAGAAGTAACCAGTTATCACATAAGCCACCTTACTAGGCAAGATTTCATAATATAACCTCTTATTTAAGTCAAGAAGATATATTAGGTTAGCCCTTGATTCTACGAAAGATTCTTCATACCACTAAGTCTTAACTCAATATTAGGCATAGGTTTCCTCTAGTTACTAATTTAGCATCAACAAGGTTCACACCTCTTATAGTGATTTAGAGCAAGAAATGAATAGAAATATACCAAGAGAGACCTCATATCTCAAGCACATAGGAGGTTGGCCCCACACGGCCTAACCTTACAAATATCAATGCATATAAGTAAATTTGCCCCACATGGCATCACAATGTTCTTACCTCATCTGGATTTACCGGGCATCATCACAATATCAACATATTCCTCCAGATTCATCGAGCATCATCGTAATATCACATATTTCTCCGGATTCACCGAGCATCATCATAATATTACATATTCCTTCGGATTCACCGGGCACCATCATAATATCACATATTCCTTCGGATTCATCGGGCATCATCATAATATAACATGTTCCTCCGAATTCTTCGAGCATCATCATAATATCACATATTCCTCCAAATTCATTGGGCATCATCATAATATCATATATCTCCCAATACAACAACATACATCCACATGCATAACCAAACCAATAAACATACACAAAAGTTCACAATATAAAGATGAGCAAAAACACTTGTAATTTCTCCTTACTAATAAGCTTCTCACATAATATGACCAAAAACAAGGGCATGAGTATTTACAAGACATGCACAATAATCACCTAACAAGATTGTTCAAGTCATCATCACAAGATAAACCGATAATTGAGTTCAACCATCACAACTCCTATATATATATATATATATATAGTTTAGACAATCACCACGTATCTAGGTCACTAAGCATTTACCTAGTTCAAGCTTAAGGTGGGTCAAGTCCCACTTCTAAATCCCGAGAATGCCAAGCTTACAACACAAGTCTAGCTTCTACCCGAAATTAAGCTAGGTCATCTATACCTCAACATAAGGGCTTACAAATCCTTTCTAGATCTATAGGGAAAGTCTTTTCAAGAATCCTTCCAAATTCAACACAATACCAAGGTCATCTCCTATCTAGACATTATATAGGTTAAAACACACATAAGGACGGAGAAGCATACTATTTATTTCTTTATAGAATAACTATAGTGTTCTCACACTAGTCATGAGACCATAAATAAGCTAACCAAGGCCCTAGACTAAGGGTCAAACATCATACCTCACCAATTAATAGCCTATAGCAATTAGTAAATCCTAAATTCACCATTTAATCAACTATAGTCTAAATTCACCACCCAATATTGCAAGATATCAATAATTACATTATAAACAAGCTTAATCTAGTCTACGGGTAAGGCTAACCTACCTTGAATCCAAGAAACTCACGAACAAATGAGCTTTTTCTTTCCTTTTTGTGAAGTTTCCTCTTCCACAAGCAATGTTATCAATAATACAATTTAAGCATTATAAAAAGAATGACAATATCCGTTATAGCACCATTGTTCTAGGGTTTCAAATGGACACCAAAACCTCATTTGGGTTTCACCCTTGGAAAGGAGTTTCCAAGATCAACCCATAGCCTAACTATATTTAGAGAGTTAAAACCCTCAAGTAATTTGAGTCAATCACTCAATCTTGGGTCTACAATTGACCCACAATTATTTAGGGGTTTTGAGTCAAGAACCATGAAATCAATACAAAATTAGAGGAATTCTTACCTTAGATTATAGCAAGAATCAATCACACAAGTAGTTTAAGCTCTAATTCAACCTACAATACATACTTAGAAGGCTCTTATTAAACACACAAGTAGTCTAGCTCTAATCAAACACGATGTTGTTTACTAAAGTTTTTACTTGTGGTAAATTTGGACTAACAAAGACTTCAAATTGAAAAAGGGGTTCTAAAACCCAAACGGACCGCCAGGTAACCGAACTATCAGTCCCCACAAGTCATTAATGACTTGGGATGGCTATGGAGAAGCTCTATCAAACAAAGAAAGCAAGAATATAGATAATGACCTGAAGGGTCATTACAACATCCACTACTAAGGAACTAAGCAAGTGCCTAAAGTCTCAAAAAAGTAATGATACCGGGCCTGCATCTCACTCTCGATCTCCCAAGTAGCTTCCTCTACTGAGCGATGCCTCTATTGAACCTTGACCACCGAAATCTCCCTAGTATGCAGTCACCTTACATCACTAGCCAAAATAAGCACGGGCTCCTCCACAAAGGTCAACTGATCATCCAACTGGATCGAGTCCTATCTAAGAACATGAGAAGGATCAAAAATATACTTCCACGACATAGAGACATGGAAATCCAGATGGACAATGGCAAAGTATGAAGGTAGAAATAACGCATAGGCCACCTCACCAACCACATGAAGAATCTCAAAGGACCAATATAGCGAGGACTAACTTCCTTCCAAACTCATCACACCTTTCATAGGTGAAACTCAAAGGAACATACGATCACCCACTCTAAATCTCAAGGAACGGAGTCTACAGTCGACATAGGCCTTCTGCCTTTGGGTTTCTCTCAACCTATCCTAAATTACCCTGACTCTATCCAACAAGTCCTAAACCAAATTAGTACCATAGGGTCCAACCTCGAATATCTCAAACCATCTTATAGGAGAACAACACCTCCTACCATACAATGCCTCATAAGGAGCCATCTCAATACTCGAATGATAACTGTTGTTGTAGGCGAACTCTATTAAAGCAAAGTGTTAATCCCTCTAACCTCCAAAGTCCATAACACAAGCTCAGAGCATATCCTCAAGCACCTAAATAGTCCGCTCGGACTGACCATTTGTCTGCAGATGAAAGGTTGTACTCAAATCCACTCGAGTACCCAAATCCTCCTGAAATACTCTCCAAAACCTCAAAGTAAACACAAAACCATAATCTGATATGATAGACACAGGAATCCCATGCAAATGAACTATCTCTTGAACATAAATCCAGGCTAATCTTTCAGCATTGAAGGTCATCTAAATAGGAATGAAATATGACAACTTGGTCAAATGATCCACAACAACCCAAATACTATCGTGACCATAGAAAGTACGAGGCAAACTACTAATGAAGTCCATGGTGATACTTTTTCACTAGGGAATGGGCAATCTCTGAGTAAATCCGTTGGGATGTAGATGGTCGACCTTACCTGCTAACAACATAAGTAACGGGCTACGAATTCTGCCATATCTTTCTTCATACCATCCTACTAATACAGTTGTCACAAATCTCTATACATCTTGGCCATACCAGGATGAATAGAATATCTAAAACTATGAGCCTCATATAGAATAGACCAAATCAATTCATCAAGTCGAGGAACACCAATACGACCTTGAAATCTCAAGATACCCTCGAAATCCATAGTGTGTATCCCAGAATCATCGCTTACTACTCGATCATAGAGAAGGTACAACTTATCATCCTCAAACTGACAATCATGAATCTGGTCAAATAGGGAGGACCTCACCTCTACACAAGCCAAAACTCTCACTGGATTTAAGATATCGAGGTGAACCATCAAATTGGCTAAGGAATGAATGTCCCATGCCAATGGCCTCTGATAAACTAAAATACACTCCAAACTACCCATACTCTCCGCATTGTGACTCAAGGCATCCACCACCAGATTAGCCTTAATCGAATGGTACAAAATAAAAATATCATAGTCTTTTAGCAACTCCATCCATCTACGCTGGCGAGCAGTAAGCTCTCGCTGAGTCATAAGATGTTGAAGAATATGATGATCGGTGAAAATATCATAACAAATGCCATATAAATAATTCCTCCAAATCTTGATTGCAAAAACTACCACCGCCAACTCTAAATCATGAGTGGGGTAGTTACGCTCATGCACCTTAAGCTGTCTAGAAGCATAAGCGATGACACAACCCTGCTGCATCAAAACATAACCAAGCCCAACACCAAAAGCATCACAAAAAACTGTGAATTCCTTACCCTCAACAGGAAGAGCTAACACTGAGGTTAAAGTGAGACAATCCTTGAGCTTTCCAAAGCTCGACTCATACTCTTTGGACCATCGGAAAGGAACTTCTTTCTGGGTCAATCTAGTCCTAGGGTCTGATAAGGTAGAAAAGCTCTTAAAAATGCCTATAATAACCAGATGTAGGCCTAGCCCAATCACGAATTGCTGAAATCTTAGTTGAATCCACCATAATACTCGGCTTGGACACCATGTATCCGAGAAAAGATACTGACTCAAGCCAAAACTCGCACTTGGAGAACTTGGTGAAAAGCACATGCTCTCTCAAAACCTGAAGCACAATCCTCAAATATCGCGCATGCTCCTCCCTACTCCTCGAATACACAAGGATATCATCAATGAATATTATGACAAAAAAGTCTAGATAAGGTATGAACACACTGTTCATCAAGTCCATAAACATAGATGGAGCATTAGTCAACCCAAAAGACATTACCAAAAACTTATAGTGACCATAACAGGTCTTGAAGGCTGTCTTTGGGATATCCTCAGCCCGAATCCTCAACTTATAATAACTGGACCTCAAATTTATCTTAGAAAATACTGTTGTGCCATGAAGCTAGTCAAGAAAATCATCAATGTGGAGCATAGGATAACGGTTCTTCACCAGCACTTTATCCAACTGCCTATAATGAATACATATCTACATCAACCCATCTTTCTTCTTTACAAACAAAATAGGGGCTCCCCACAAGGACACACTCGATCTAATGAAGCCCTTGCTAAGAAAATCCTGAAGCTGAGAATTTAGCTCCTTAAGCTCTGCAGGAGCCATACAATAGGTTATTATAGAAATAGGTTGAATACTAGGCTCAAGGTCAATAGCAAACTCATCTCACGGTTAGGAGGGATATTAGACAGATCATCAGGAAATATATCAGGAAACTCACACACAATAGAAACAAGATCAAGTGTCTTACTCTCTACATGGGTATCACATACATAAGCAAGATAAAACTCGCAGCCTCTCGACGTAAGTCGTCTAGCACAAACATAAGAAATAATACCCATTGGCTCATAACTAATCGCTCTCTTCTATACGACTGGGGGTATGACAGGCATGGCTAAGGTAACGATCTTGGTAAAATAATCCATGAACGCATGATAGCGGGATAACCAGTCCATGGCCAGAATCACATCAAAATCCAACATATCCAGAATACTAAGATCAGCATAAATATCAACATCACTAACTGTCATGACACATGATTTGAATACCCAATCCACTACTAAAGAATCACCTATAGGAGTAAATTTATGTAATAGGATAGATATTAAATCACTAGTCAACTCTAACTGCGGTGCATAATAAGCAGATATATAAGAATAAGTGGATCTAGGATCAAATAAAGCAAGAGCCAACTTGTGGCATATCATAATCCCACCTATAACTACAGCATCCAAAGTCTTAGCCTTGGGCCTAGCTGGTACTGGATATAACAGACCACGCGCGCCACCTAGTTGGGCACCTGAATGACCACCTGCACTGCCTGTCTGAGTACCACCTTGAGTGCCCTGATAACCATCTTTATGAACTCAAGCACTACCCCTACCTGAAGGTGGAACTACTCTAATGGGAGTAGCTCTCTGAGCTAAAACAACCATCGCCCCATGACTAGGGCACTCTTTAGAGAAATTATCAGGAAGTCCACAAGCAAAACATGACTCACGAGAAGAACTAGAACTCATATAATCGGATGATTCGGCATAACTACCATGCCTAGCATAACCCACAGATGAACCTCTCATAGACTGATCATAGTTCTTACTAAGGAGCCCACTAGAAACAAACCAATCCCCATTAGCTGTCTGAAGAGCTGCCTAAACTAGTCGACTCTGAGGCTAAAAAAATAGACGCAAAGGATGTCCAGCATAAGAAATACCACCTCTGAATCGGGAACTACTATGGATCCCACCAAATTTGCCCTGATACTTAGGCCTCTAATCACAGCCCTCACGCTGCAGGTCCTCCATCAGCCTAGCATGATCAGCAACCTTATGAAAGGTCCTACCAACAGCCATCAAATTCTGAGTAGCCATCCTAATAGGAAGTCTCAATCCTCTCACAAAGTAGTGAACCCTCTCATACTCTGTATCCAAGATAGCAGTTATATGCCTAGACAACTCATGGAAATGAGCCTTATACTCGGCGACTGTCATAGAACCCTACTCCAATCTAGAGAACTGATCCCTCAAACGATCTATAAGGCTATACAGTATGAACTTCTCTAAGAATATCTCAGAGAACTAAGCCCAAGAGAGAGGGGAAGATCCAACTAGTCTAGAACTCATAAAACCCTTCCACCAGTGTCTAGAAAACAAGTCCAATTGGAATGTCATGTAGTCCACACAACGAGTCTCCACAAGGACTAATCTATGAAACCTATCCTCACAAGCAGTCAGAAACTCAAATTCATCCTCCCTAGGAGCACCAGCAAATTTAAGCGGAGCCAACCTCAAAAATCTACCCAATATCCTCTGCTCTTCAGCAGACATAACAGGCTGAATAACTATCGACTGAACAACTCCTAGAATAGGAGGAAACTCAACTCCAGGAGTTGCAGCTACAGGTTGTACTCCTGCTCTAGTATTATGCGAACCATCCATAAAACTCAACAACTGAACTAAAGCATCTCTAAGAAAAGAAGAGGGAATGAATCCTGGTGTAGCCTAGGCTGGTCCCTAGCCCATCGATGGCTGAGGTGGTGGATTCTATGGATCGGTACAGAAATAGGGTCTGGGAGAGGTACACCCTGGTCCCTACTGGGGATAACTCATGAGTTTGGGTCTCAGGACCCACCTCGCGTATCACTGAAGTACGTGTACTGGGCATTTGTGAAAGAGTAAAGTCATTAGAATATCCTACAAACCAACTCAGACTCTTAGCATGATGAGAATGAAATAAGTGAAGGACTCCTAAAAATGTCCCATAGCCTCTCGAAGATATTAAACAAATGTCAACATGTTGATCCATAAGACTCTATTAGACACTTGCTCTTATATCAATAATATCTAAAACCTAGGCCCTGATACCAATTTGTCATGACCCAACTTTTGATTCATGATGGCACCTACCACATCCCACCAGTAGGTAAGCCAATATTGTAACCCAGAGTTATTGCAATGGGTTACCTTGGTAAGAATGTCCAAAATGGACCCTATATATGAACACAATATATAATAACAATATTTCACAACTAAGGACAACTGATATTCAAACACAAATCCCATGACCTGATAATATTAATACAAGAGCTTCTAAACATGATAAGACAAATTTAAAATCTTAGAGTCTAAAATGTCTTAAATAATCCCATACATTTGTCTCAAAAGCAAAATACAAATAAGGGTAGAGGGCAAAGAAGGCAACTCGATCTCCAAGAGTTCACTCTATCTCCAAATAGTCAATTCGCATGAACTAGCTTAACGATGGCAACTAGAATTGGGTCTGCACCAAAAAGGTACAGAAGTGTAGTATGAGTACCAAAACATGAGTACTCAGTAGGAATCATCGGCCGACTGAACTAAAATATAATGTAAGGACGATATAAAGTAAGACAATAATCTTAAAGTCAAGGGATGAGATCAAACCTAAATCTTCTTTGATACCACTGTAACAACATCTATACTACTAAAGCAATAACATGACATACGATCTCAATTTCTCCATAATCACCATAACAACCGAATATCATTTTGAAAGTGTAAATCCACATACACAATAGCAAAGCATCTACTTTCGATAATCATCATCAACCATCTTTAGAACAATAAGCATAAGAACTTACCACGACATCCCATACCACCAAAAAGAACACAAGAGAGAGCATAACAAAGAACTTCTCACGATGTCCCATACCACTAGAGAGTACATAAAAGAATATCAAACAAGAACTTATCACGGCATCCTATACCACTGAGAGTACACCAAAAGAATACAACCATTAATACAATAAAGCACACCTATTACATCAATTGATCGAAACCACGGGTTGCTCAATCCTTCCATAGCTCATTACCGAAATCCACTTCCAAATACCCATACCATAATTTAATATAATGAAATCAACATAGTCATAGCATAGACATGCAGTCATTAATTCTATAATTCATTGATAAACACCGCGAGAAGTCGATACTAGTTAGCCTTATTTTCTATAATTCAATAGATTACAAGTCTTATCATTAGTAGCCATCACATTGGGGAAAATTACAAGCCCCCCATATTATAGGTTGTTCACCTATCACAAGGCCATTCCTTATCTAGCATCTTTATCATATAAGTTATCAATTAAGCCATGTCAACCTCACATATTCAAAGATAATTTAACTAACCATCATGCAATACTAGGTCCATCATCACTAAGCATGTCACAACCTTAAGAACTAATTTTCATATTTTAATCAAGTAAAGTCCACCAACTAGTTTACTAGGTATCTAGCCTCCAAATAGAAATCATATATTTTTGAAGTAACTAGTTATCACATAAGCCACCTTAATAGGCAAGATTTCATAATATAATCTCCTATTCAAGTCAAGAAGATATATTAGGTTAGCCTTTGATTCTATACAAGATTCCTCATACCACTAAGTCTTAACCCAATATTAGGCATAGGTTACCTCTAGTTACTAATTTAGCATTAATAAGGTTTACACCTCTTATAGTGAATTGGAGCAACAAATGAATAGCAATATACAAAGAGACACCTCATATCTAAAGCACATAGAAGGTTGGCCCCACACGGCCTAACCTTACAAATATCAATGCATATAAGTAAATTTGCCTCACATGGCATCACAATGTTCGTACCTCTTTTGGATTCACCGAGCATCATCAAAATATCAACATATTCCTTTGGATTCATCAGGCGTCATCATAATGTCACATATTTCTCCAAATTCACCGGGCATCATCATAATATCACATATTCCTCTGAATTCACCAAGAATTATCATAATATCACATATTCCTCCGGATTCACCGGGCATCATCATAATATCACATGTTCCTCCAGATTCACCAAGCATCATCATAATATCACATATTCCTCCGGATTCACCGGGCATCATCATGATATCACATATCTCTCAATACAACAACGTACATCTACATGCATAGCCAAACTAATAAATATTCACAAAAGTTCACAATATAAAGAAGTAAGGATTTAGGATAACACTTGTCATTTCTCCTTACTAATAAGCTTCTCACGTAATATGAGCATAACTAAGGGCATGAGTATTTACAAGACATGCACAATAATCACCAAACAAGATTATTCATGTCTTGATTATAAGATAATTTGATAATTGAGTTCAACCATCACAACTTCTATATATATATATATATATAGTTTAGACAATCACCACGTATCTAGGTCACTAAGCATTTGCCTAGTTCAAGCTTAAGGTTTGTCAAGTCCCAATTCTAAATCCCAAGAATTCCAAGCTTACTAACACAAGTCTAGCTTCTACTCGAAATTAAGCTAGGTCATCTATACCTCAACATAAGGGCTTACCAATCCTTCTAGGTGTATAGGGAAATTCTTTTCAAGAATCCTTCCTAAGTCAACCCAACACCAAGTTCATTTCCTATCTAGGCATTATATAGGTCAAAACACACCTAAGGATAGAGAAGCATACCATTCATGTCTTCATATAAAAACTATAGTGTTCTCACATTAGTCATAAGACCACAAATAAGCTAACCAAGGTCCTAAACTAAGGGTCAAACATCATACCTCACCAATTAATAGCCTATAGAAATTAGTAAATCCCAAGTTCACCATTTAATAAACTATAGTCTAAATTCCCCGCCCAATCTCACAAGATATCAGTAATTACATTACAAACAAGCTCAATCTAGTCTACAAGTAAGCCTAACCTAGAATCTAAGTAACTCATGAACAAATGAGCTTTTTCTTTCCATGAAATGTCCTCTTCCACAAGCAATGCTATCAATAATACAATTTAAGAATTACAACTAGAATGAAAATACCCACTATAGCACCATTATGCCATGGGTTTTAAATGGACACCAAAACCCCAATTGGGTTTCACCCTTGGAAACAAGTTTCCAAGACCAACCCATAGACTAACTATCTTTAGGGAGTTAAAACCCTCAAGTAATTTGAGTCAATCACTCAATCTTGGGGCTATAATTGACCCATAATAATTTAGGGGTTTTGTGTTAAGAACCATGAAATTAATACCAAATTAGAGGAATTCTAACCTTATATTATAGCAAGAATCAATAACAAAAGTAGTTTAAGCTTTAAGTCAACCTACAACACACACTTAGAAAGTTTTTCACTCTATTTGGGTTTTTGGTTTAGGTGGAGGCATAAAATGGTCAAAATTCATGTAAGATAGCACTTAAATATGGACCACCTAGCCCTTTGATGGTGCTGTCATAGCCTCCTATCACCGTAGTCATGGTCTTGTAGTCGCACCTTCTTCACCACAGCCATGGTACCTCAGTGCATGCCATGCATGGCTGAAGCTTGGAACTTGGTTCCGAGCTTCGATCGATACCTCAGGATGTATTCGGGGTCCATTTTGAACAAATAAGATATGAAACCCTATTGTTTTGATGTTTCAGACGCATTGGTGAAGTCAGATTTTCATTCAAGGAATTTTACTAAAGTTTTTGCTTAGTAGTAAATTTGAACCAACGAAGACATCAAACTAAGAAAAGGGATTCTATAACCCAAATGGACCATCAGGTAACCAAACTATCGGTCCCCACAAGTCATTAATAATTTAGGACAACTATGGAGAAGCTTTGTCAGAGAAAGAAAGCAAGAATATGGATAATGACTTGAAGGGTCATTACATTTCTCTAGTTCTATTCTTGACCGCTTTATTTCTCAGGAGTTGAGGGAGGCAAAAGTAGAGGAGTTTGTGAATTTAAAGCAAAGAAGGATGTCAATGAAGGAGTATGCCTTGAAATTCCTCCAGTTATCTTGATATGCTCCTAATCTAGTGTCTAGAATAAGAGCTAGAATAAGGATATTTTCTTTTGATTTGTCTCGTGAGTTGATTTTAGAGAGATAAGTTGCCTTGTTGAATAAAGATATGGACATCTCTAGACTTATAGTGTATATGCAACAGGTTATGGAGGAATCAAAAAATCAATCATAGGAGAAAGAGGTAGAGTAAGCAATTCTAATATCACGATTAGGGTGGAGGTCAGCAATAGATTTGTAGAGAAAGTGGGAAATGGTCTAAGAAAAGATAGGGCAACTTGGGTTCATCTTTGACAACTAGTTATCCTTATACACAGTCACCCGAAGGTCATCATTTTAGAGTGGTGATGGTTCTAGGGAATACGATGCCTAATCTTAGGCTAGTGGGGCCCAGTCATCTCTATCATATTCTCCTTGTAGTCTGTATGGTTGATTGCATCGTAGTTTTTATAATGAGAGAAAGAATTGGTGTTTTAATTATGGCCATCTGGGATATATGTTGAGGGATTTCCCTAGCGCAAGGTTGCTTCGGGGGCTAACAAGGTTCCAATTTCTGCATCGTCAACTTCTGTACCAAAGGGTACCACTTCTAGTATCAGCACTAGTCAAAATCACATGTATACTCTTACTACCCGTCAGGAGTCTAGGGCATCTCCTGATATCGTTATTGGTATGTTAAAAATCTTCTCTCGTAATGTGTATTATTTACTTGACCTGGGGTCTACTCTTTCTTATGTGACCCCTTTGTGGCTGTGTATTTTAGTTTCAGTCCCGAGTATATTTTGAACCCCTTTTCTATTTTGATCCTTGTGGTTGCTAGAGGGGTCTATAGGGGTTGTGTGGTATCTGTTGGTGGTAGCTAAACTTTGGTTGATCTATATGAATTAGACATGCTAGCTTTTGATATTATCTTAAGGATGGATTGGTTGCATTCGTGCTATGCCTTTTTAGACTGTCGAACCCATAAGGTCATTTTCAAATTCACTAATGAGTTGATTATTGAGTAGGAGTAGAGTTCCTTAGTGCCTAAAGGAAGGTTCATATCATATCTTAGATCCCAAATAATTATTTCCAAAGGATGTCTTTCTCATCTAGTTCGGCTTAAGGATTCTAACTCGGAGGGTCCTTCTTTACGATCCATTTTAATAGTTAGTGAATTTCATGAGGTCTTACCTAATAATCTTCCTGGTGTCCCTCCCAATAGAGACATTGATTTTAAGATTGATCTTATTCTGAACACCCGTCCTATCTCTATCCCTCCTTATAAAATGGCTCCAGCTGAGTTGAAGAAACTTAAGGAGTAGTTAAAAGATCTTTTTGACAAGGGTTTTATCTTCCCTGGTGTGTCTTTGTGAGGTTCTCCTATTATTTTTATGTGTAATAAGGATGGTTCTATTAAGGATGTGTATTGATTATCGTTAGTTAAATAAGGTAATTATGAAAAATAAGTACCCACTTCCTAAGATTGATGATCTATTTGACCAACTTCAGGGTGCTAAGTATTTCTCTAATATTAACCTCCGTTTGAACTATTATTAGTTAAAGATTAGGAAAGAGGATATACCTAAGATAGTCTTTCATACTCGGTATGGACAATTTGAGTCCTTGGTCATGTGTTTTGGGTTGATCAATTCCCCAGTGGCATTTATAGATCTCATGAATCAGGTATTCCATCATTAATTTTTAGACTTATTGATTGTGTTTATATAAGATATTTTGGTATATTTGAAAAGTAAGGTGGATCATGCCGATCACATTTATGTTGTTTTGCAGACACTAAAAGATCAACAATTGTATGCTAAGTTTTTGAAGTATGATTTTTGGTTGAATGTTGTTACTTTTCTGGGTCATATTATTTCTAGTGAAGGGATCATAGTGGATCCACAGAAGGTTGCGCTGGTTAAGAAATTACCTAGACCTATGATGCTAATTGATATTTGGAGTTTTTTTAGTTTGGTGGGTTATTATAGGAGGTTTCCGAAGAGTTTTTTGTCAATTACTACACCTTTGACTAGGCTGAGTTAGAAAAAGGTGAAGTTTCTATGGTCAAATGCTTATGAAGGGAGTTTTGAGAAACTAAAAGATAAATTGACTTTTGCTTTAATTTTGACTTTGCCTGAGGGTAGTGATAGTTTCTGGTTTTATTGCGATGCATCCTGTGTGGGACTTGGTTATGTATTGATACAACATGGCAAGGTTGTAGCGTATGTTTCTAGGTAGTTGAAAGTTCATGAGAGGAATTATCCAACTCATGATTTATGATTGTTGGTTATGGTGTTTGCATTGAAGATTTGGAAAAATTATTTATATGGTGTCCATGTTGATATCTTTTCAGATCATAAAAGCTTGCAAAATGTATTCACCCAAAAGGAGTTGAATCCTATGCAAGGGAGATGGCTTGAATTGCTCAAGGACTACGACATGAGTCTCCATTATCACCTAGGTAAGGCTAACATAGTTCCTGATGCTCTTAGCATATTATCTATAGGGATCTTATCTTATATGGAGGAGAAGAAGTGGGACTTGGTGAAGGAAATTCATTGATTGTCTAATCTTGGAGTTCATCCCTTAGATTTTGTGAATGGTGGTGTATTTGTGCAAGTGGTGGCGAAGTCATCTCTCAGTGCTGAGGTGAAGAAAAAATGGATATTAGATCATATCTTGATGCAAATAAAGAATGATGTGGGTAGGCAGAAGGTGATGGCTTTTGAGATTGGTGGTGATGGTATCTTGAGGTATCAAGGGAGGTTGTGTGTTCCCGATGTGGATGGTCTGTGAGGTAGAATTTTGGCTGAAGCTTACGGGTTGCGTTATTCGGTTCATCCTAGTTTGATAATGATATAACACGACCTTAAGGAGATCTATTGGTGGAACAAAATGAAGAGGGATGTGGCTAATTTAGTGGTTAAGTGCATGGTGTGTCAACAAGTGAAAGTGGGACACTTGAAGCCTGGTGGGTTATCTCAAGAAATTGAGTTACCTGTATAGAAATGGGAAGTGATAAATATAGATTTTGTTACCGGTCTTCCACAGTCTCAGAACTAGTTTGATTCTATTTGGGTCATCATGGATAGAATGACTAAGTCTGCTCACATCTTGCCAGTGAAGACTAATTTTTCTGTTAAGGACTATGCAAAGTTCTTTATTCAGGAGATCGTGAAGTTACATGGCACTCCAGCTTCTATTATTTTTGATAGGGGTACTCAGTTCTCATCACATTTTTCGTGGCCGTTTCAGCATGGTTTGGTTACTAAAGTGACCCTTAGTACAACTTTCCACCCGCAGACAGATGGACAAGCATAACGGACCATTTAGACTTTAGAGGATATGCTTTGAGCTTGTGTAATTGACTTAGGTGGTAGTTGGGTTGATCACTTACCTCTTGTAGAGTTTACATACAATAATAACAATCATTCTAGCATTGGTACGGCACCATTTGAGGCATTGTATGGTAAAAGGTGTAGATCTCCCATTAGGTGGTTCGAAGTTGGTGAGGTAAGGTTGTTCGGTCCTGATTAAGTTCATCAAGCTATGGGGAAACTGAAGGTGATTCAGGAGAGGCTTAAGACTTCCCAAAGTTGCCAAAAGTCCTATGTGGACATGAGGCGAAAAGAGTTGAAGTATGATGTGGGTGATTAGGTGTTCTTGAAAGTGTCCCCCATGAAGGGAATTGTAAGACCCCGCAAAATCCTAAGCTTAATTCAGTCCTTTAGGTTTGTCAAGGGGTCCCAAACTTAGAACATTTTAGCTAAGTACTCAGACTTAGTGTGATATTAGCCTACAAAGGTTGGCAATCTCATTTCGCGGCCTTTACGTCCATTAAATGCTAATGTTTAGGTTGATTTATGATCAGGAATGTCCATAGGTATTTCCGAACAAGTTTCAGATTTTTTAGACTTTGTTTGAAGCTCCTTTGGAAACCTAAAACAGTGAATCAACACGATCTTGGAGTGCCGCGTTGACTATCGCATTGATAAATATTTTCTCCAGCTCCCAGCGTCAATTTCCAGTGAGTCGATGCGGACTCAACATAATGCGTTGGCTGTTGCATCGATACCAATGACGCGGCGCATCAGTCTGCGCATTGATGGTACAATTTTCAGTCATTTAAAAGACCGCATCCTTGGGGGTATTTGGGTCTTTTTTCCCTAACCTTCAGCCCCCAAAAATATGAAATTCAACCCTAATTCACAAAAATATACTCACTTTCTCTCAAAATCTCTCAAGAACAAGCATTAGGGTTTTCAATTCAAGATTCAAATCTCAAGAGTTCTACCATCAATTTTCAAAAATTCCTAACTAAGGTATGTGAAGTGTTCATCCAAGGGTTCCTTCCACGCTTGGAGTCCAAGAATCTCTTTTGAATTTAAAGTAATTGATTTTAAGATTTCCATGGTTGGAATTAAAGTGCTTCCATGATTGCTATTTGGATTAAGTTCCTAATTCATGATTATAAATATATATCATGTGAAATTGATCATTATGTGTGTATATTAATGCGAATCCATGATAAACCCTTGACTTGTGAAATTAGAGATGATTTATGATGCTCACTTGTTATTCAATACTATATGCATATACTATGCTCACCAAGTGCTTGATAAATTGTCCATGTGAACTATTAAGAGAATGAAATCATGTCAAGTTAGCTTATGGGAAGGTTATATCATGCAAGTGTTTGTCAAAATGTCCTAATGAATGAATGATGATAAAGTTCATAGTTTACATGTTTCATGTTATACCATGTCTCTTAATTTATGTTATCGAGTCCTGGGGGTACTTGTTCCTAACAATTTAGCTGATTACCTAGAGCCATGGTCAGTCATAGAACAGTATCAGTCATGAAATGATCAGTAGTACTCTCAGTCAGTTACAAAATTCAAGAAAAACTCAGTAGAATCCATATTAGTCCAGTCTAATTTAGTATCCAGTACAAACCTTAGTAAACTCAGTCAGCTAACACAATTTAGTAGTATTCCATCAGTCAATGGAACTCAGTGAACTCAGTTCAGTTCAGCTAAAGAGTAATCTCAGTAACGGCCCAGTCCAGACTAGTACAGACTAGAAATCAGTTCAGTGTCTATTCAGTTGGGAGTAGGATTCAGCACCGAGTGAACCTAAGGATAAGGACTCACCTTCCAGCAGAGGGCGTGATCCTTAGAATCAATCCTTGTGTTCTAGAACTACGTAGCCAGCATAGGTTGAGATATCTTCCTGGCAGATATTATGAAGATTGATACTTCTCATCTGAGTTATCCTACCAGTGAGGGTTAACGAAAGAGATTCCTATCAGAGAAGGTGTCTTTCCCCGTGGTACTGTATTGACACCTTTCCAACTAGGGTTATAGATTGAACCCCAATCAGTTCACAGAGGGGCATGTCAGTTAGATGATTACCTCCCACAGTCTTAGTTTCAGATTTAGTATTAGAATAGAACTCAGTTTAGTTCTACAAATTTAGGATATCAGATATAATCACTCAGCTCAGTATGGAACATAGTACAGCGCCACAGAGTTCAAGACTGTCAGATACAGTCATTCAAAATCAGTAATACAGTCCCACTAGACTCAGTAATTAGTTAATCAGTATTTAGACTCAGTATTCAGTGTATCACGATCTCAGTTACAGTATACATATTGATATGTGTACTCTTATTCAATCATACTCATGTTATTCAGTTAGTATTGTTCATCCATATGAATCCATGCATTTTAGTCTATCTCACTGAGTATACCAGTACATTCAAAGTACTGACGCATGTTTTATTTTGCGCTATGATATCTTATATCATAGGTTCAGACGGACAGGCCCCAGAGCACCCTTAACAATTCAGATTCTCAGCTTTCAGAGTAGCGGTGAGTCCTTATAGATTGAGGACATGCTTATTATTTATAGTATTTTAGTTTTATTTAAGTAGATAGAGTGAGTTGGGGGATTGTCCCATCAACTCCACAGTTCAGACAGTTAGAGGTTTTTTCAAACTAGAGTATATTTAAATAGTTATTCAGTTTTTCAGTTCTTATATCCAGTTTTGGTGTTTTGATACTGCATTCAGATTTATTTACAGTTTTGAATCTTATAGCATATGTTTTTGCCAATTTTTGCATAATTACAGTATTTATTACTCAGTTATTACTACAGGTACCCATCATGGGTTAGCTTGTGGTCCTTCGAGATTATGAGCATTGTGTAGCATCTGGGGTACCAACTCGGGGCGTTACAAACTTGGTATCAAAGCCTAAGTTTCAACAGTATCCTAGGAAGTCTGAAAGTCACATCTTGTAGAGTCTTGTGCATGGGTGTGCTGAACGCCACACTTATGGATAGGAGGCTACGAAATGTTTTAGGAATAGTTTCCATTCTTTTAGTATCCATGTCGTGCGAGTAAGCATGAGCTCCAATTACACTCTCTTTCTAATCCTAGTTTCTTTTTTGTTTATAGAATATGTCTCTAAAGAGGACTCATGAAAGAGGAATGGGAGATCAGTCAGTCTCTCAGCCTGTCTATCCAGATCCTTTGGGCGAGCATATCTCCCATGTGGATTTCAAAGTAGCCTTTACCACCCTAGCTCATTCTACGGCAGCCCAGAATAAACGTCTAGTTGTAGTTCCAGCCAATCCAGTGGCCAATACTGCTGCTACCAGGATTTAGGACTTTACTCGAATGAACCCTCCATCATTTATCGGGTCTAAGTCAGATGAGGACCCCCAGGAATTTCTTGATCAGGTGCAGAAGTCACAGATATCATGGCAGTGAATTTCAGTGAGAGTGCTGAGTTAGATATCTATCAGCTACAAGATGCAGCCCAAATGTCGTTTAAGTAGTGAAAGGTAGACAGGGGTGCAGATGCAGAGTTCATAGAATGGGAAGAGTTTGTTATAGCCCTTTAGAGAATAAAGAAACCATGGTGTTAGAGTTCATCAATATCAGGCAGGGCAGTATAAGTGTGAAAGAGTATTCCTTAAGTTTACTTAGTTAGCTAGGTATGCTCCCCATGTAGTAGTAGACAATTGATCCAGAATGAGCAAGTTTGTGTCTAAGATATTGGGTAGAGTGGTTAAGGAGTGCAGGACTGCAATATTGATTAGGGAGATGGACATATCTAGGCTTATGGTCCATGCTCAACAGATTGAGGAATAGAAACTTAAGAAGAGGAAGAGAGAAAATAAGAGAGTCAGAATAGGTATCTTTAGTTTTGCCCAGCCAAGGTCAAAGGGTGGTAAACATTCTTGATTTAGTCAGAAGTTTTCATCCCCAGTTCCATTTTCAGCTAGTACACCAGTACCAGGCTCCAAAACCCAGAGTAGTGCAAGCGGTATTCGTACTAATCTGCTTTACGAAGAACATGGTAAGAATCATAAGGGTATGTGTAGAGCTAGTAGTGATGTGTGTTTTGGTTATGGCAAATCAGGTCATTGAGTTCGAGACTATCCTAAGGATGGTCAACAAAGTCAGTACAGTCATCCTTCAACTCAGTCCAGTCGCCCGAATCATTAGAGTGCCACTTCCAGTGCCGCCAGTGGGCAACTCCCAAATAGGATTTATGCACTTCAATCTAGACAAGATCGGGAAAGTTCTCCTAATGCGGTCATTGGTACATTACAGACCTCCTATTTATATATTTATGTCTCATCAGATCCAGGAGCCACTCCTTCTTTTGTAAATCCTTGTATAGCAGCTAACTCTAAGGTCATACAAATATTAACCAAACCTTTCTCAGCCTCAACCCCAGTGGGTCATTCTATCATAGCCCGGCAGGTATACAAGAACTGTCCGGTTATGATATATTAGGATGTCAAGCTTCCAGATTTCAGTAGTAATATTAGTATATGCAAAAAAGTAATGGGTGAGAATGATGCCCAACCCGTTTTTACCTCATTTTAAAGCTTGTACTTTAGTTGTCACGATACCTATGCATGTTTTATGTCTCTACTCCATGAACACGGCTTATATTCATACACTTTTCATAGAGTCGTATGCATTTCCAGTTCCTAGTATGAGGAGATCCAATTCACTCAGCAGTACGAATTATATTTCATGAAATCATAAACTCCAAGCTCAGGTTATACAGCTCATGACTTCTATATCCATGCCTTACAGTGTTTAGTCCCAGTTACCATATCAATCGTAGTCTCAGTTACAG
Source organism: Capsicum annuum (assembly GCF_002878395.1). Classification (NCBI taxonomy): domain Eukaryota; kingdom Viridiplantae; phylum Streptophyta; class Magnoliopsida; order Solanales; family Solanaceae; genus Capsicum; species Capsicum annuum. The sequence continues at coordinate 53,604,507 of NC_061118.1, read as the reverse complement.
TCTTAGTTATAGTGTCAGCCTCTGTCAAGTAATCATATCAGTAACTCAGTTCAGTTTCAGATTTGCTTGACCATAGCATATAGTTATCAATATTTTAGTACCTCAGCTTACAGAATATTTCAGAACCATGTTATATGCTTGGTATTGCATTCTCAGATAATACAGTTTTTACAAATTCATGCTTAGTTATCTCATGTTACTCAGTTAGTCCCTTCCTTATATGAATAATACCTTACAATTTTAGTCCAATTATTTAGACTAAGTACAGTTCAGTCTTACCTGCCCAGTATTTATCTATCAATCATTCAGTTAACCAGATAAGTCCGTATGCTTATACATTCGTGCGCAGTGCCTATGTGAATATTTTTCAGTAATCCCAGGTGAAGTGTCGTACTAAGATAAAGAGTATAGCTGAGAATAAATTTTCAGTATGAGTTATTCCGTAAAGCCAGTAATTCAGTATTAGCAGTTAGAGAGACAAGTTCGTATGGTGTGGTTTTCGCCTTTCGATCTAGTCACTCTATTCGAATGTCTCATGAATTAAATTATTCCAAGATGGAGCAATCAGATAGCGCATGTTCAGCTCAATTCATGTATCATATCTCAGTTTCAGATTGTAGATATTCAGTCATGATTCAGTTTATAGGTTCCTTATGCATCGCCCCAGTTTTCCTCAGTATCTCAGCCAAGTCAGCATTCTTTGAGGGACTTAATGTACCAAGAGGGAGATGCAATATAACCTCAAGATTTCATGTCCTAAACCTCCCAGTTCTCTTCACATAAAGAATCCACTTTGAAGTAGTGGATACTCATAAGTTGACCCTCATGTTCCAATCTCAGTTGTAAGCCATGTATTCAAGGGGCTCAGTTTAGTTCACCATATTCAGTTCATGTATCACGTTCCAATCTCAATCATGTTCTCATGTTCCTATTTATGCGTACTTTAAAAATGATCTTGAGTCCATCGGTACTTTTTAGTTTAAGTAATAGTTTTTCCATGAACCTACTCAATTTCATGTTCAGGTTTCAGTTATAAATTTGGTATTAGTTACCATTGTATGTTCAGTTATACGTTCATGAGCCAGTTCAGTCATGTATCCATGCATCAGATATGCATGTTTAGTATATAGATTCCGTTTATTAGTAATCCCAGTCATGCATTCATAAATCATATTCATCTATACTTATGCATCAGATATGCATGTTCAGTATGATAATTTAGAATACCAGTAATATCAGCTATATAGTTATGTTCCAGATGTTCATGCCCAGTAAGTAAATCAGTCTCTCATTATTCTCAGTCTCAACAGTCTCATTCGAGGATGAATATTCCCAAAAGGGAGTTAATGTAAGACCCCAAAAAATGCTAAGCTTAATTCAGTCCTTTAGGCTTGTCAAGGGGTCCCAGACTTAGAATATTTTAGCTAAGTACTCAGACTTAGTGTCATTTTAGCCTATGAAGGTTGGCAATCTTATTTTGCGACCTTTACGTCCATTAAATATTGATGTTTAGGTTGATTCCTGATCAGGAATTTTCGTAGGTGTTTTTGGACAAGTTTCAAATTTTTTGGACTTTGTTTGAAGCTCATTTGAAAACCTAAAACAGTGAATCAATGCAATCTTGGAGCGCTGCATTGACTATCGTGTTGATAAATGTTTTCCCCCGCTCCCAGCGCCAATTTCCAGTAAGTCAACATGGACTCGAGATAATGCATTGCCTATCACGTCGATGCCAATGACGCGGCACATTGGTCTACACATCGATGGTACAGTTTCAGTCATTTAAAAGACCACATCCTTGGGGGTATTTGGGTCCTTTTACCCCAACCTTTATCCCTCCAAAACACAAAATTCAGCCCTAATTCACAAAAGTATACTCACTTTCTCTCAAAATCTCTCAAGAACAAGCAGTAGGGTTTTCAATTCAAGATTCAAATCTCAAGAGTTCTACCATCAATTTTCAGAAATTCCTTAACTAAGGTATGGGAAGTGTTCATCTAAGGGTTCTTTCCACCCTTGGAGTCCAAGAATCTCTTTTGAACTTCAGGTAAATAATTTTATGATTTCCATGGTTGAAATTATAGTGTATCCATGATTGCTATTTAGATTAAGTTCCTAATTCATGATTTTATGTATGTATATATATATATATATATATATATAAATAAATATATCATGGGAAATTGATCATTATGTGTGTAGATTCATGTGAATCCATGATAAACCCTTGACTTGTGAAATTAGAGATGATTTATGATGCTCACTTGTTATTCAATACTATATGCATATACTATGCTCACCAAGTGCTTGATAAATTTTCCATGTGAACTATTCAGAGAATGAAATCATGTCAAGTTAGCTTATGTGCAAGTTATATCATACAAGTGTTTGTCAAAATGCCCCAATGAATGAATGATGATAAAGTTCATAGTTTACATGTTTCATGTTATTCCATGTCTCTTAATTTATGTTATCGAGTCCTAGGGGTACTTGTACCTAATAATTTAGCTGATTACCTAGAGCCATGGTCAGTCATAGAATAGTATCAATCATGACACAATCAGTAGTACTCTCAGTCAGTTACAGAATTCAGAAAAAATTTAGTAGAATTCATATTATTCCAGTCTAATTCAGTATCTAATTCAGAACTCAATAAACTCAGTCAGCTAATAGAATTTAGTAGTATTTTATTAGTCAATGAAATTCAGTGGACTCAGTTCAGTTCAGCTAAACAGTATTCTCAGTAATAGCTCAGTCCAACCTAGTAAGACTAGAAATCAGTTCAGTGTCTATTCAGTTGGGAGTAGGATTCAGCACCGAGTGAACCCAAGGATGGGGACTCACCTGCCAGCAGAAGGTGTGATCCTTAGAAGCAATCCTTGTGTTCCAGAACTATGTAGCCAGCGTAGGTTGAGATATCTTTCTGCCAGATATTATGAGGTTGATACTTCTCATTCAAGTTATCCTACCAGTGAGGGTTGATGGAAAAGCTTCCTGTCAGAGAGGGTTAACTCATTGTTTATATTTACCTGTGGCACGGTATTGACACCCTTCCAGCTGGGGTTATAGGTTGGACCCCAATTAGTTCAGAGAGGGACATGTCAGTTAGATGATTACCTCCCACAGTCTCAGTTTTAGATTCAGTATCAGAATAGAACTCAGTTCAGTTCTACAGATTCAGGAATATCAAATATAGTCACTTAGCTCAATATAGAACTCAGTACACTCTACAAAGTTCAGGGCTATTAGATACAGTCAGTTAGATATCTGTAATACAGTATTAGCAGACTCAGTAATCAGTTAATAAGTATTTAGACTAAGTATTTACTGTATTACGATCTCAGTTACAATATACGTATTGATGCATGTATTCTAACTCAGTTATACTCATGTTATTCAATTAGTATTATTCATGCATATGAACCCATGTATTTCATCCTACCTCACTCAGCATACCAGTACATTCAAAGTACTGACGCATGCTTTTTTTTGCGCTATGATGTCTTATATCATAGGTTCAGATGCACAGGCCCTAGAGCACCCTTAGCAGTTCAGATTCTCAGCTTTCAGAGTAGTAGTGAGTCCTCATAGTTTGAGGACATGATTATTATTTACAGTACTTCAGTTTTATTTAGTAGATGGAGTTAGTTGGGAGCCTGTCGCATCAACTCCATAGTTCAAACAGTTAGAGGCTTTTTTAGACTAGAGTATATTCAGACAGTTGTTCAGTTTTTCAGTACTTATATCTAATTTTGGTATTTTGATACCGCATTCAAATTTATTTATAGATTTGAACCTTATGGAATATTTTTCTGCCTATTTCTGCATAATTACAGTATTTATTAGTCTATTATTACAGCAGGTATCAGTCATGGGTTAGCTTGTGGTTCTTCAAAATTAAGAGCACAGTGTATTGTCTGGGGTACAGACTCAGGGCATTACAGGAATGATGTGTTTTAGAAATAAGGGGATGTTCAATCCGCGTTATGTTGGTCCTTATTTGATTTTAAAGAGAGTGTAAAGTATTTCTTATGAGTTACAATTACTTGCAAGTTTGGGTTCTATTCACCCTATGTTTTGTGTGTCTATGTTGAGAAATATGTGGGTGATCCTTCCTTAGTAGTTCCTATTGAGGATGTTGGTGTCTTGGATTCCCTATCTTACGAAGAGGTCCCGATGGAGATCTTGGATAGACAAGTTTGTTGGTTCCAGACTAAGGATGTATTATTGGTAAAGGTCCTTTGGAGGAACCATAAAGTGGAAGATGCCATGTGGGAGCTGGAACAGAAAATGAAGACTAATAATCTATTTCTATTCCATGGGACAGATGAAGAAACTTGAGGTATCAATTCCACTTTTCTTTGTTATTATCTGGGTTTATCTATTGATTCTAGTGTGTTGTTATCATTTTCGTGCGAAATATATCCTAGGTCATCATTCAGGAATGAATAATCCTAAGGGGGGATAATGTAACACCCTAAAAAATTTTGGGTACTTTATTTTTGGCCTTCCTGTGCTTGAAATATCAATTTTTTTGGCTTAAATTATGTTCGGAGATGTTAAAAGGATAACCCAGAAGAGTTTTGGAATTTCGGATGGGGTTTGGGTAGTTTTGGGTCACTGAGGCAGTAAGCCTCTGCGATAGCCTCGTTTCACGGACGATAATCTTCACGATACGGTCCGTGTCATGGAGGCTAGCCTATGTGATAAGGTCTGTGACACAGACGTGTATTATTTTGCAACTATTTTCTTTAATTAAAAAGTAAAGAGAGGTAATGAGGTCCTTTATCCTATAAATAATTATTAATCACTATTAAGTCCTAATTCTATCAGTTTTCAATATATGAAGGTCATTATTCACTCTTAAGTGTCCTCTCTGAAATTTTCCTTTTCAAATCAAGACGTTCAAAGAGGTGGTCATCAAGGGTCCTAAGGGTGTTAATTTCCTTGAGTTTCTTGGTAATTAAGGCATGTATCTCTTTTCCTATACTTGTATTTTATTAATGGCATGAAATTAGTTATTATTCATGGTTTTGATAATGGATTTTGAACTATAGGTTGAGAGTTGTGAATGTGATTTGAATAAATGTTTTTCCATGGTTTATTATGCAATAATTATGCTTTATGTATGATTTTAAACATTGTGCGATGCATTGAAATGATAATTAAACTAAGAGGCCATGGTTAATCCCTAATTTGATGATTCTGCCTTGATATATGGTTTTGGAAATTATGTGCCCTCAACCTGTTTGTGAAATTGACAATGAATGTGATTTTGTCTCAAAGTTTGACTATTCTTGTAATTCTTGCATTGCATAAATGGTTAACGGAACATGAATTGTTTTGGTTTGGTTTTCAAATGGTTTTGGAAAGGCCTTGGTGTCCATGGTTTTGATTTAATTAGAAATTTTAGAGTCAAATTTGGTTTAATGGTTCCATATGGCATTAAGGGATAGACTTGCAAGCTTAATTTTGGTATAACGATGCCAACGAGAAATGCCTAATTAAAATACTCCTTGGTAAATAATTGGGAATATGTAAATGATTTTAATATGGGCTTAAAAGGGTTGCGTAACAAAGCCATGGAAGGTGGAGGTCCCGAGGGGATCGATACCGGAAACTCATATTTGTCGATGTGAGGTTTGGTCATGGTGATCGTGTGCATAATATACACTTTATATTTTAGGGATGGTATTATCCTTTCTCGGGTTTTCTCTGATACATGCGGCTAACACGCACTGAGGCCCTTTCAACAGGGGAGCTGAACCTATATAGCTCGTGGGTGCCTTTAGGACGATAGAGTTACACTGTCCAGGTTAAGGTTTTACTCTCATGCTAAGCTTTGTTCCCTTTTTCCCAACATATGATATATAAATATATATATATATCTACGTATGGCATATGATGTGGTGCATTGGGTTTTACTGGTTTTCATATTATGGATTATGGAATTACTTTACTCTTTTATCCCTGATTTACATGCTAGCGCTCCAATCGCAAACCATCTTCAGATGTTGTATCCCCACGCGATGCTAGGTCCGAAGGCAAGTCTACCTTTCCTGCATAGTGATCAGGTGTTCGTAGTTAGATCGAGAGTTATCTTGAAGCGGTGAGCTTCCATCCTTCAGAAGAATTTGTTTCATGTTTTATTTTCCCTTGTCTTGGACTTTATTTTAGATTTATTTTGGCTATGGTCGAGGGCATGTCCTGATATTTTACTGATATTCAATTTTGTTAGAGGCTTTGTTGGACTATTGTGGATATGGGCATTATGGTTGATGTTCGGTGTTATTTTTGGTATTATGGATAGTTTTTGATCTCATATATATTTTTGGGTTTATCTTCCTGTCTTGTCATATATATATTGGTTACGTTGGAATAGGCTAAGGGGGTTGTCTCCGGTCCTCGGTAGACTTGCGATACCCATCACGGCCAAGCCCTGATTTGGATCGTGAAGTTAACTACTCAAATTAGGACTCCCTAATATTAGTTACTAATATCTCTTGCAATATATATATTTAGGACTCCTTAATTTATAGGTTAATTATATAAAAATAGTAGTATATAGTTGCAGGAAATAAGTAAAAAGACAATATTGTCTATTGTAGAGTCTTTTAATGAAGGGGCAAAATGTTCAAATGATATTTATAAGACCCTTCACGCTTTCAATATAGTATATAAATATAGATTTGTCGTGCTAGAAAAGAACATAATAATATTTTATTAGGAATAATACTTTATTTATTTGACTAACTAAATTCTCTAATTTGACTATCAATTAATAAAATAATTAATCTATTAACAAAGATCGGGGTACTCGTTAGTGTGCGACTAGGTTCAAAACTAAGCTGGTAGTAAGTTGATCATATCAATATACTAATCAAGGTTGGCATCTAGAAACACTCCTTAATGACTGAGTAGCATGAAGCATATAATTTACTCTCAAGAACTTGTAGAAGAATAATGTAGTAATTTCTCTATCCTTATGTAATACCCCACGAAATCCTAGCTAAGCTTCTAGCCGTTCTTTATATGCTTATAGGCCCAAAAGTAATTAATTTAAGTATAGATAATTTTCATGATCATTTACCTCATATGTAAAGTGCATTGGATGCGAATAATGGTCATAGAAAACATTTAAAGCAAAGTTGAGTTGAGAGCATTTGTTATTGATTAAGTTTTAGTATTCAGTCCTATAAGGTTCAATTTCAAATGAGTATAACTTCTAAGATATATATTTATTTGGAGCTCAATACCCACCAAAATACAGTTATTTGATTCCTCTTTCCAACGCATCTAATTTTGCCTTAATTTAATTTCAGAGTGAAAAGTTATGCGTATTTTCATGAGTGAACTAGTAAAGGTCCGTAATAAGAGTGTGACACGCTAGATGTGCTCTACAATAAGAGTGTGGCACGCTATCTGTTCTCCGTGATAAGAGTGTAGAATGATAGTTGTGTTCCTTGATAAGATCGTGCCACGCCCATAGTCACGGCGATGCTAAAATCCTATTTTTCTTCAATATTACGACGGCAAATGGGTCATGTACGTCCTAAATGATCCTATAACCTATAATAAAGCATTTCCCCTCACCCCATAACACAAATCTATGTTTCCTATCTTGCCAAACTCTCAAGAACATAAAAAGAAGGGTTTCCTCTCCAAAAATTCATACTTTCAAGGATTCAATTCAAGTTTTCCTTCAAGAAATCAACAAGACCAGATATGTGGAATTTGAAAAAGGATAAGCTTTCATCCTTGTACCCAAAATCTTAGTCTTTATATGAATTTATGGATTTGATGATTAGGGTTCACACCCACTTTTCATGCTTTTGAAATTATGATGCTTCTTTATGACTTAAACTTTATTTAGTACAAGAATTTGTATTTTCTCATATTTTTACTCACGTGATTGATATTATGAATTGATCTTTAGCATTTTGACATGAAATTTCATGATTTGGTATATGCACATGATTTTAGAATGATTTATTCCGTCTATAAGCAATTTAAGCTTACTATTTCATATTAGATTTCATCACAACATGATTATGATCGCAGTTCTAATCTTATGATCTCAAACGTAATATAAAATTCACATATTTACTCATGAGCATGATTTAGAAATAGAAGAATCATTGATATTCAGACTTGTAAAACTATATTCTTACTTTATAGTGAATTTCATATATTATAATCACTAGTATGTTTTGGGAGTAGTATTTAGCACCAAGGGAAGATGGGTTCAGCACACCCAAATTTTCAAAAACTACGTGCCACTATATGTAAAGAGGTCCTTACCTAGGAGTGTCTCTCTTGCCCAAACGGGCTCAGTTTAGTGATCATCTAATTTAGGTTTTATACCAATGGCAAGGTATGGAGCAGCCTTCCTTAATGTGGGTCAGATATTGAACTCTATATTGCTCACATGGTTTATGCTGGTTGTAAGAATCTCCTAAAAAAATATTGATTCGAAAACTAAGTATAACAGCTCACTGATTTTACTAGATTATACTTTATTACTCATGTTTTATGATATTTCAACTTTCAGCTTTATTTATGAACATGGTGAGTCTATCTACACTTAGCATGCATGTTTTAAGCTTATGATTTATATAAATTTTTTTACTAATTTCATTCACTCTCATATACTCAATATATTCTAGAAGTATTAACCACATATGTGTTTGTGTGGTTACATTGTTTCATAATGTAGGTATCAGTTGTAACTCACAGAATTATGATCAGGCAGTGTATAGCTTCCAACCAGCAGGTGATGAGTTCTCTTTATTTAAGGACACAAGTCAGTTATAGTTGTAGTATTTTATTTTGATTCATTTGTATTGATTAGGGATAGTTGGGGGTCATGTCCTAGCTATCTATAGTAATTATTAGTAGAGGCTTCATAGACAATCAGACAGCGATGATGTATTCAATTTCAATTTTCTTTTGTATAATCAGTGTTGTACACTTTTGACAGTAATGTATTGAAATATATTATCTCATGATTTTTCTTCCACTTAGTAAGTCTAGCTCTTATGCATGTTTATTTAGTTGCTCATGCATTATGTCAGTACCATGAGTTAGCTTGAGATCATTCATGATTCTAAGCACTGTGTGACGTCCAGGGGGTAGCCTCGGGATGTTACACCTTATATCTTCGGATCACTCTAGGATATGGTCTAACTATCAAATTCCAATAGGTGATCAACTATGTGTGCATGTCAAATTATAGTCGACTATTGAATGACCTAAGAAACTCTTTTCTTCTTCTATTCAATTGCCCTAACCAAGGTCATGATCAATCATTTATGATATATTGCAACATAGAACTTAAACTCATACCAAGAGTTGACAAATTACATCTTGAATCAATCATTAGTTCTACAAGCATTTAATCATACTCAATATCATTTCAACCATTTTCATATGGACATAGGTGTCCGATATTAAAGTATAATAAATAACTTGTTAACTACTATGATGATCTCGGGTCAAATAAAACTCTTACATCACATTCTTCAAGATAATAAATTAGTGACATTTTATTGTAATTCTAACCACTAGTAATTATCATGATTTTATTCAATGATCATATCTCAATTGCATCATCTATGTATGTGATTTATTTCATGAGATAAATTAATGTTTATCTTATAAAGATCGCAACATACATATTGATCTAGCCCAACCAATAATGTCCTAATAAATAATCCTACGATCAAGAACATTTTTAGATTAAGTTATAAGAAACATGACTCAGTCATTATCATGATCTCCAACATGATGTCAACCTTCAAAACTCAATCAAGGACCTTATCATATTAATCAAACAATATAATAAAATTATGAAAAAGAATATTAGATGTCACATATTTATATCAAATAATATTTACAACAAATCTTCATATTATCACATGTAAGATTGGATCTAGGGTGTATCCACTATATTCCTTACATCATTAAGGCCAGGCATGTCATACAATTAAAGTATGAATATGAAACTTTTGCATTCTCACCAACAAAATTAATTTGAAAGGATGAATGTAGAATTTTTCTTTGCATTTCATCTGCACAATTAATTGTTGAGAAATGAATGAAGTAAAATCATTGTTTCCATTCTCATTCATAAATGGAAAAGGCTAACAGTCTCCCACAAAATGCAAATAAACAATAATTGAAATAGTTTCTAGGAAAAAAAAAGAACATGTACTTAAGTATCTATCTTTCGATTTGAATTGATATATAATGAAGTGAGGCAACAACAAATAACTGAAGTACTCTTGAACTAAGTGGACATAAGTTGAGACTCCCACAAACACATTTCATGTTCTTGATTTATCTAGACCCCACGAAACTTTAAAGTGTTTTTATAGTCTTACACAGACCTTGGTCTCGTGAGTGCTTTAGAAAGAAGAACCAAATCTTTCATGAAAGGTGACCACACCTTTACACTCACAAAGGTGATTACATCAAGTCTATCTTAAACAGACAACTTTAGGGGTATGGAATCATTAAGAGCAAAAATAAGCTCAGCTTATAAACACTACGTTAAGTCATAGGAATAAGAAAATATAGTGTATATTGAGGCTTTAAAATATTTCATTTTACTAAAAATAGGTATTCACCATACTACCTCAATCTATGGCTTTAGCTTCATCCCCTCAACATTTTAAGGATTATATTCCTTGTTAAACCCATGGTTAAAAGACTCGTCAAATTTTTTTTGGACTTTATATATTTATCAAACACTTAAATTTACTTAGGGTTTACTATAAATCCTTTTCAATGGTGCCAAAAGGGGGAATACTTACTTTATATGTAAGGACCAGAAGTGTATGAGTGTATGTGCTAAACTGGTGTGCTAAACTATAGAATTGGGAATTCTGATGTGCTAAACTGCAGAATTGAGAATCATGTTGATAGGGGGGAGTATTATAATGCATTAAATAATTAAGATGCATGATTAAATGGGGAATAAATCATGGGTCTTACTGCAAATGACAACAAGGGACCAGGTTCATGTGTTGCATGGTGAAAGAGGAAGCATGATGATGGGGGAACACTCATTCTAAAGTAGTAATCACTCTAACTAAATGTGATGAATGTACACTGATGCTCAAACTATATGTTTTGGTTTTTCATCATAAAAGGGGGGAAATAACTATATGTATTTTTTATAATGAGCATCTAAACTACGAGGAACCAGGTCTCTAGATATGCAAGGTACAGTATAGCTGGCATACACCTTCTGCACAGTTTTGTCATCTTGTGTAACAAAATTGTAGGTGTTATTATGTACTGACTTGGATAGCTGGTACAATGACCTTTCAAGCCCTAATCATCACCCGGTTATAAAATAAAAGAGTTACCTTTTCAACAAGTAATTTTTGCACAATTTACAAAGAATAAAGAGAGGCTGCAAAACCCCATTTTAATACTGCTCAAGTTCTTAGCTTTATGTGTGCTTAAATTGAAATAGTTCTTGAGAGACTAATGATTTTTAATTAAACTACTCATCTTATAATAGTAGTGCTATATTTTGAGAAAGTTGCTTAGGTAGAGTTACCTGAGCTTATAGCTGGTTAGAGTTAACCATTATTGAAGGGAAATTTGGCAGATATGTCAAAGTGTGCTTACAATAGAGGTGTTGCAAGTAGGGGGAACCTAGAGTTAGGTTCACATTCGAGTTTGTAATCAAGAGGTTGGTAATGGTGGATTGTTTTAGTGCTTATAAGGGCAAGGCATGGTTTTTTCCATGTTGGGTTTCCACGTAAAATTATGTGTTGTTATTTCCCGTATTGTCTTTGTTTTTCCAGCACCTCATAATTGCTTTACTTTTATAATGCTTGAGAATGACTCTGAAGGACCTGGTCCGTCACCTATGGTGCAGTCCCTAAGGGTTTCTTCAATTGGTATCAAAGCCAAGGTTTACTCTAAAAGGTTCATACCTAGAGTGATCTGGTTATCATGGCAGTTATAACCAACTAGGGGTGAAAAGAAAGGAAGCATAAAAGAAAATATTCCTGACCTTAAAGTCTTTAAAGTTCAATCGTAGATAAAGATGGAAAGGAAACAAAGGAGAACCATCCAAAAAATGGGCACTCTAAGGGGATCTGTCAAAGTTGGGAAAGTGAAGGAATGATAAAATTCAGATACATATGGGAAGAAAATACACAGTCAAATATATTAAGTACTTGAATAAGATAAAGAAGCATTATATTAAGTACTTGAATAAGATAAAGAAGCATTCTCTACTTAGATGGGCCAAGAAAGTTTGGTCATACTATTATCTTCTTACTGGGAACTCAAACTTAAGTGGTCTCCAAAATCAAACAAGTAATCACAGTTCATGAATAGAGAAAAGGGACTGGAGTCAGAAATATTCATTAAAGTATACACTTATGAGAACAGCTCAAGAGGAGAACAATTGAAGACATCACATGTATAGAATTTAGTCAAAATGGGGAAGGTACCTAGGCCTATCACTCAAGTTAGTACCTATACAAGAATCTCAAAATAATCAAAAAATGTTGTCTGAAAAGGCCATATACATCTTTTCCTATAAAAGTGTCAATTTTTTGTACAAAACAAAGTATCACAGTTCATAGGTCTAGAGATGTCAAATCAAGAGGAACCTTTTAAATGACATTGGTCCGGTAAAAAAAAATTAGAAAATCAGACCTTTTTGAATTTTATCCTCAAAAATTATCAGAATCATCCTTCTAAATCCACTTGTCGCCTCTGAACTAATCTGGTCCCTTACTTTTTTTCTCTCCACAAAATCAAAAATAGATGACATTACTACTTTTCAAACCCAGCAAAAGACCCTAAAGTAAATAAAAACTCAGAGAATCAACCTGGACATTCTCGAGTTAAACATCCTGATTCTTTTGAAAAATAGAAATCATCTCCTCTAGTTCCCAAAAACAAATTGAGTCATTTATCCTAACTGAATCTCTCTTAAAATGTTCAAAACCCAAAATCGAGTCGGTCACCATTAAACCCTCCTTAGCTCTGTAAGTCTATGCTTAGCCAATCCTGATAGATAATCTAAATGAAGGGTTTGGGTCACCAATAGACTAAGAAAATTCTCAACCTGAGATTCTCTTTTCTTTCGAGACTTCAAATCCATCTAAAAGCTTTCAATTTGCTGGGTCATATAATAAAGTTGATTCTTCTGAAACATTTAAATCACCTGGTTCTCCTACAACCCCATATTCAAACCCGATCTTTGCTCAGTTGTTTAGTGAAGAAATTCTAATAAAAAGGGTTGATCTTTCTTTAAATGAGATCTGGGTAGCTAATCTACTTCTGCTTGCACATGACACCCAAGAAAGCTCAGTTGATGGACTGGAACAAGAAGTAGGCAATACTAATAAGGTAAATAGAGGAAAATACATATTTCCACTTACAAAAGAAGAAAATGAGGAAGATGAGAATGAAGTACCTCTGAGATGGACTATGAAAAAATTAAGGGAAAGTAGAGGAAAGGAGAAAATGACAATCTTTGAAGAGAAAGTGATCAGAACCTAATCTAAAAGAGGTTCAAACAAGAAAATAATGGAATATTACATGAAGGCTAACAAAGCTTCAACCATGAAACGAAGACAGCTGACAAAATTTTTGCATTGAGGGAGAAAAACATATGAAAGTTGTGGAGGTTGAAAATAAGGAGGACATTGAGTCTATGTCTATTACAGCTACTGAAGAAAGAAAATTAGAAGTTGAGGATGGTGAGAGGACCAGGTCTTCTAATTCAATAATTAGTAGTTGTACCGGAGTGACACAGAAACATATATCTGTCAAGAAAATGGTGGACTCTAAGGGACCAGGTCCCAAGAAGTGAAAGATTGATGAAGAAGGAGAACCAAGTAGTGGGCTTAAATAGAAGAAAAGAAGTGAGAAAATGAAAGATATATTCAAAGAAAGAAGGATTGGAAACCTGACAACACAAAAAGTTCTATCGGGAAGAGTGTTTGATCCAAAAATTTATGAAAAGCCTGAGATGGTAGAATTAGTAGAATATGTGAGGAATTAGGTTGGTTACACCTGCTAAAAGAACCAATTCCTATTGTCTTCGAAGGTGAGGCAAGAGAAATCTACTACTCTATAGAATTCTTAGATGATGGATTGAGTTTGACTGCTCAAGTGCAAGAAAAAGTTCTTAAGCTAGATGAAGAAATTCTTGGAAGGATCCTGGATATATCTATTATAGGGGTAAGAACTATTGTAAATCAACGACCAACCACTGAATTCATGATTAAGGCATCAAAGGTAGGTAGGACCTCAATAGTTGCAGTAAAAAAGAAGTTCCTAAAAAGTGATTATCAGTTGAAATTTGAGTTCATCAACAAGGTAATGTTTCCAAGGTCTGAAAAAGAACAATTGCCTCCAGTGTTGAGTTGTTCTTGATTAAGTCCTTGAACAAGTTTGAATTAAAAAGTCTTCCAGCTATAATGATAGAGCATATGCATAAGGTAATTCATGAAAAATAAGGCAAACATGGAATGCCATATGGATATCTTTTGAACAAGGTATTTAAACATTATGGCGTACGTGGAACTATGGATAAACCTAGGACAGCCAAACAGATGATCGGTCTGATAAGACTTGTGGAGAATGAATGCATAGAGGGAAAAGTTGGATATGTGTCTCAAGTATCTGAGTTGCTAACTGCTCAAGAAAAACTGCAAAATAAAATGGAGGAATTAAGGATCAAACTGGTTGCCAAAGATGCTGAAATAGTGCACCTGTAGTTGTAGAATCAGAAGTTGTCCTCTAAAGGACCAAGTCCCACAAATGAGCTTGCAGCAGAAAATGCAACACTCCTGGCAAAGGTAGCAGAACTGATTGGTGACGTTCAGGAACTGAATGCTAAGGTAAAGGCTCTTACCAAATAGTTGTTGGATACTCACAATGCTGAAAATGCAAGAATAGGGATACGGCTTAATTCCTTTTCCCAAAAACCTCCCTCTACTTAAGTCTATTATCCTTGTCCCTAAAATTATTCATATTCAATTTCCTATTTTGCTCTTTGTGTTGGATATTAAAGACAGTATGTTTTACGTACTATTTTAAGTGTGATTGTATTAGTACTAAAACTTTGCTTATGAATGAATTCTATTTGTCATCTTCAATTGATCTCCTTATTTTAAGTTGTCTTCATGCTAGTGTTGCCCCAGTGGCTATGAGTTAATAAATTTACACGTATCTTTACTTATAGTTTATAGTCAATCCTTTTCAATGATTCCAAAAGAGGGAATACTGACTTAATATGTAAGGACCAGAAGTGTATGAGTGTATATGCTGAACTGATGTGCTTAACTGTAGAATTGGGGAAGCTAGTGTGCTAAACTGCAAAATTAGAAATCATGTTGATAGATAAAAGTATGCTAATGCACTAAATGATTAAGGTGCATGATGATAGGGGGAATAAGATAGGGTTCTTGCTTTAAATGACAATAAGGGACAAGGTTCTTGTGTTTTATGATGAAAGAAGAAGCATGATGATAGGGGGAACATTCTTCCTCAAGTGGTAATCACTAATTGTGATGAATGTGCACTAATGCTCAAACTGTATGGTTTTGTTTTTCATTATCAAAAAAGGGGAAATGGTATATGTATTTTTTATGATGAGCATCTAAACTACGAGGGTGCAGGTCCCTAGATGTGCAAGGTATAGTATAGTTGGTACGCGCCTTCTGCACAATTTTGTCATCTTGTGTAACAAACTTGTAGGTGATATTTTATGCTATTTTGTACTAACTTGGACAGCTGGTCTAATGAACTTTCAAGCCCTAATCATCAACCAGTTATAAAAGGAAAGAGATGCCTCTTCAAGAAGCAGTTTTTGCATAAATTACAAAAAATGAAGAGAGGATGCAAAACCCCATTTCAATACTGCTCAAGTTCTTAGCTTTATGTGTGTTTAAAATGAAATAGTTCTTGGTAAGTAATGATTTGTAATCAAACTACTCATCCTATAAGAGTAGTGATTTCATTTGAGAGAGTTGCTTAGGTAGAGTTACCTGAGCTTGTAGCTGGTTAGTGTTAACAAGTTTTTAAGGGAAACTTGGCAGATGTGTTAAAGTGTGCTTGCAATAGAGGTATTTCAAGTAGGAGGAACCTAGAATTAGGTTCATAGTCGAGTCTGTAATCAAGAGGTTGGTTATAGTGGATTATTTTGGTGCTTGTGAGGGCAAGCCATGGTTTTTCCCATGTTGGGTTGCCATGTAAAAATTTTGTGTTGTTCTTTCTCGCGTTGCCTTTGTTTTCCAGTACCTCGTAATTTCTTAAGTTTTTTAATACTTGAAAATGACTCTGAGGGACCTGGTCCCTCACCTATGGTACATCCCCTAAGGGTTCCTTCAATTGGTATCAGAGTCAGGTTCATACCTAGAGTGATCTAGTTATCATGACAGTGATAACCAATCTAGGGGTGAAAATAAAGGAAGCGGGAAAGAAAAGATTCCTAACCTTAAAGTCTTTAAAGTCCACTAGAAAATAAAGATGGAAAGGAAAGGAGGACAATCATCAAAAAAATGGGCACTCTAAGGGGATCTATCAAAGATGGGAAAGTGAAGGAATGATAAAATTCAAATATGCATGGGAAGAGAATACACAGCCAAATATATTAAGTACTTGAATAAGATAAAGAAGCATTCTTTACCTAGATGGTCCAAGAAAGTTTTGTTCACACTATTGTCTTCTTACTGGGAACCCATACTTAAGTGGGCTCCAAAATCAAACAAGTAATCATGGTTCCTGGCTGGAGAAAAAGGACTAGAGTTAAAAATATTCATTAAAAGTATATACTCATGAGAAAAGCTCATGAGGAGAACAGTTGAAGTCATCACATGTACATAATTCAGTCAAAAAGAGTAAAGGGGTCTGGTCCTATCACTCAAGTTAATACCTTAACAAGAAGCTCAAAATAATCATAAAATGCTTTCTGAAAAAGGCCTTATATGTATTCTCCTAAAAAGCATCAAATTTTAATACAAAATAAGGTATCATGCTTCAGAGGTCTAAAGATTTCAAATGAAAAGGGACTTTTTAAATGACATTGGTTCGGTAAAAAAATTGGCAAATTAGACCTTTTTTGTATTTTATTCTCAAAAATTGGCAGAATCATCCTTCACAATCCACTAGTCTTCTTTGAACCATTCTGGTCCCTTACTCTCTTTGTCTCCATAAAATGTAAAATGGATGGCATTAATACTTCTTCAAACCCAGCAAAAAACCTTGAAGTAAATAAAAGCTCAGAGATTCAACCTAGACATTCCTGAGTTAAACATCCTGATTCTTCTGAATATGAAACTATAGAAATCATCTCCTCCAATTCCTAAAAGCAAATTGAGTCATTTATCCTAACTGGATCTCTCTTAGAATGTTCAGAACCTAAAATCTAGTCGGTCTCCATTTAACCCTCCTTAGCCTTGGAAGTGTATGCTCAATTAATACTGATAGATAATCCAAATCAAGGTTTTGGGTAACCAATAGACCACAAAATTCTCAACCTGAGATTTCCTTTTCTTCAGGGAATTCAAAGCCATTTGAAAGCTTTCAATTTGCTAGGTCATCTAAAAATATTGATTCTTCTGAAACACTTGAATCACCTGGTTCTCCTACATACTAAGATTCAAATCCTACCTTTGCTCAGTTGCTTGGTGTAGAAATTTCGGTAAAAAAGGTTAATCTTTCATCAAATAAGAACAGGGTAGCTGAAAATCTACTTCTACTTGAATATGACACCAAAGAAAGCTCGGTTGATGGAGTAGAACAAGAAGTAGATAATACTGATGAAGTAAATAGAGGAAAAGACATATTGCAACTTACAAAAGAAGAAAATGAGGAAGATGAGAATGAAGTACTTCTGAGATGGACTGTGAAAAAATTAAGGGGAAGTAGAGGAAAGGAGAAAATGATAGGCTCTGAAGAGAAAATAATCAGAACCTATTCTACAAGAGGTTCAAAAAGGAAAATGATGGAAGATTACATGAAGGCCAACATATCTTCAACCATGAAAAGAAGACGGCTGAAGAAAGAAAATGTGAAAGTTGTGGAGGTTAAAAAAGAGGAGGACATTGAGTCGGTGGATGTTGCAGCTACTGAAGAAACAAAATTAGAAGTTGAGGATGGTGAGAGAACCAGGTCTTCTAATTTAAAAAATAGTAGTGGTACTGGAGTAAGACAGAAATATATAGTTGTCAAGAAAAGGGTAGACTCTAAGGAACCAAGTCCCAAGAAGAGAAAGACTGATGAAGAAGAAGAACCAAGTAGTAGACCCAAATGGAAGGAAAAAAGTGAAGAAATAAAAGATATATTCATAGAAAGAAGTATTGGAAACCTAACAACATAGAAAGTGTTGCCAGGAAGAGTGTTTGATTCAAAAATTTATGAAAAGCTTGGGATAGTAGAACTAGTAAAATATGTGAGGCATCAAGGTTGGTTGCACCTGCTGGAAGAACCAATTCCTATTGTCTTCAAAGGTGAGGTGAGAGAATTCTACTACTTCATGGAATTCTTAGATGATGGATTGAGTTTGACTGCTCAAGTGCAAGAAAAAGTTCTTAAGCTGGATGAAGAAATTCTAGAAATGATCCTGGATGCACCTGTTGTAGGGGTAAGAACTATCGTAAATCAACGACCAACCACTGAATTCATGATTGAGGCATCAAAGGTAGGTGGGACCTCAACAGCTGCAGTTAAAAAATAAGTTCCTAAAAAGTGATTATCAGTTGACATTTGAGTTCATCAACAAGGTCCTGTTGCCAATGTCTGGAAAAAGAACAATTGCCTCTAGTGTTGACTTGTTCTTGATTGAGTCCTTGAGTAAGTTTGAATTTATAAATCTTCTAACTCTAATAATAGGGCACATTCATAAGGTAATTCATGAAGAAAAAAAAACATGGAATGCCATATGGATATTCTTTGAACAAGGTATTTGAACATTATGGTGTATGTGGAACTAAGGGAACACCTGGGACAGCCAAACAGATGATAGGCCTGACAACACATGTGGAGAATGAATACATAGAGGGAAAAGTTAGATCGGTGTCTCAAGTGTATGTATTGCTAGATATTCAAGAAAAGTTGGGAATGGACATAGAGTAATTAAGGATCAAACTGGCTTCTAAAGATGTTGAAATAGTGCACCTAAAGTTGCAAAATCAAAAGTTGTCCTCTAAAGGACCAGGTACCACAAATGAGCTTGCAGCCAAAAATGCAACACTCTTGGCAAAGGTAGCAAAACTGACTGGTGAAGTTCAGGAACTGAATGCTGAGGTAAAGGCTTTCACCAAATAGTTGTTGGATACTCTCAATGTCGAAAATGCAAGAATGGAGATGCTGCTTAAGTCCTTTTCCCAAAAAAAACCCTCTACTTAAGTCTCATTATCCCTATCCCTAGAACTATTCAGTGTCAGTTTCCTATTTTTCTCTTTGCGTTGACTCTTAAAGACAGTGTGTTTTATGCATTATTTTATGTATGATTTTACTGTAACTAAAACTTTGCTAATGAATGAATTCGATTTGTGATCTTTAATTGATCTCCTTATTTAAAGTTGTCTTCATGTTAGTTTTGCCCCAGTGTCTATGAGTTAATTAACTTGCACTTATATTTACTTATGGTTTACTATCAATCCTTTTCAATGATGCCAAAAGGGGGGACACTGGTGATCTGAGGTGGATTTATGCACCTCAGTGTTGTTATCCTAGCTTATTTAGCCTTGATTTGAGGACTTTTTGTGTGCCTAATGTGTTAATGGTGATATAATTGAGCATCTAAGTGTTTAATTATGTGAATACAATTTTTATGGTGTCTTTCAAATAAGTTTATACTTAAATTGATCACTTAGAGTTCCAACAAGAAAACTAGTATCATTAGGTTGAGCTAGGTGTTTGTCTAGTTGATCGTGATGGATTCTAATATGTATAATGAGTTCCTAAGATTATTATTGTTTAATTATGTGTGGAACAACTTATTTTTAGTGTTCAAAGTGCAATTGAAATAATCAAAGACTCAAAACACAAAGCTAAAGATTTAAAGGACGACACTAGTCCTAGCTTAAGTTTCTAGTTCACTGTTCTTGATATTGTGTTGTGTTGAGCTCTAATCCATGGTGTTTGATGCAATAGGATCCTTGGTGAGATGATTATAATGATATTTGTATGATTAACAAGCTGAAATTCAAGTGGAAACAACACCACAAGGCTTGGTATGAAAGACAAATGCACAAGACAAAGGTTAAACGTCAAGATGGACTTTTCAGTGAAGCCTCGGGGTGGAAGGGCAGAGCAACCCCCACTCCATTGGACTAAGTGGCGCATTGCAAGTTTCACTCCAGTGGAATAAGTGGCACATCGCGACCCCTAGTCCCTTATAATGGGTGGTACGGCGCGAGGCCTACTCCATACATGGCTAAACTTTGCTACTATAAATACAACACGTGTACACATTGTTATAGACTTTTGGACATCTTTAGAGCTTGGAGAGGGGATTCTAAACACTTAAAATAGGTTTTTTAATGATTTACTTTATTTTATTCATGAATTATATCATGTATTCATTTATTTGGATTACAATTATGTCCATTAGTGGCTAAAGGCCCCCTTTCCGGGTTTAAAGATAAGAACATGATTACGATTGCTATGAATTGAGTTTATTTGGATTGATTATTGTATTTGGTTGTTTATTTATACTTGATATTACTATTTTAAGAATTCTCAATGCTTATAATACATCTATTGTCATCTTATGAGCCCCAGAAAGGGGAACGAGTGGATAGAACGTAAAGGCGAATAGAGCAAGGTCTAAAAGGATTTGAATTAGCCTCTTGGATAGGAATATACCTAGAAGCCTTACTTGGTTCACTATGGGATGAAATAGAAATGTGTTTAGCTTAGTTCTCACATCCCCTCTCAATGATGTAATTGTAGGGCTAAGTTAAATAAGTGATTAGAGGTCGGGAGACCATAATCGTAAAATCAACCTTGTGAATCAACAACCAAGATAAGTAATCTAACCAATGAAGTTCAATAGCTTAGTATGATTGTTCGTAGTGCTTTAACCCTCGATTTTCATCCATTGATTATCCAAAGTCTTTACTTTTCCACATTAAGTTAGTTTACTTTTAATTATAAACTTTCAAAACTATCTGGGTTACCTTTGTAGTAATTAATCTTAATAGTTGAACAAGAATAGGATAGTTATTAAAATAAGTCTCTGATGCATCGATATTTGTCTTTTTATAAGGCCACTGTATTATTTGGTGAGACCACTTACACTTGTATGTGCGCTTGGGCGCAACAACTGAATTCATATATAAGGACCAAAAGTATATGATTATATGTGCTGAAAAGATGTGCTAAACTACAGAATTAGGAATTCTAATATGCTAAACTACAGAATTGGGAATCATATTGATAGGGGGAAGTATGTTAATGCACTAAATGATTAAGGTGCATGATGACAGGAGGAAGAAATCAGGGGGTTTGTTGCAAATGACAACAAAGGACCAAGTTCCTGTGTTGCATGATGAAAGAGAAAGTATGATGATAAGGGGAACATTAATCCTCAAGTGGTAATCACTCTGATTAGATGTGATGAATGTGCACTGATTCTCAAACTGTATGGTTTTGTTTATCATCATCAAAAAGGTGGGAAAATTGCTATATGTAGTTTTGATGATGAGCAGCTAAACTACGAGGACCAAATCCCTGGATGTGTAAGGTATAATACGGCTGGCACGCGCCTTCTGCACAATTTTGTCATCTTATGTAACAAACTTACAAGTGCTATTTTGTGCTATTTTGTATTGACTTGGACAGCAGGTCCAATGACCTTTCAAGTCTTAATCATCACCCAGCTATAAAAGAAAATAGACGCTTCTTCAACAAGCGGTTTCTGCATAAATTACAAAAAATGAAGAGAGTCTACAAAACCCCATTTCAATATTGCTCAAGTGCTTAGCTTTATGTGTGCCTAAATTGAAATAGTTCTTGAGTGAGTAATGATTTGTAATCGAACTACTTATCTTATAAGAGTAGTATTTTCTTTTGAGAGAGTTGCTTAGGTAGAGTTATCTGAGCTTGTAGTTGGTTAGAGTTAATCAGTTTTGAAAGGAAACTCGACAGAGGTGTCAAGGTGTGCTTGCAATAGAGGTGTTGCAAATAAGAGGAACCTAGATTTAGGTTCACAGTCGAGTCTGTAATCAAGAGGTTGGTTATAGTGGACTGTTTTAGTGCTTGTGAGGGCAAGTTTTGGTTTTTCACATGTTGGATTTCCACGTAAAAATTGTGTTGTTCTTTCCCGCATTGCCTTTATTTTTCCAGCACCACGTAATTGCTTTACTTTTCTAATGCTTAAGAATGACTTTGAGGGACTTGGTCCCTTACTTGTAGTACAGCCCCTAAGGGTTCCTTCAGAAACCCATTTTACATACAATTAAATCATTAAAACATAAAAATGACGAAATTTCAAAGTAACTGAACAAGACTGATATATATTAAAAACATTTAAAACTAACATCTACCTGGATCAATGAGCCTCTACATAACCTGACTTAATAATTATGTCAAGACAAGGCCAAGGCTATATCATAAACATTGAGACAAGGTCTGGACATCAAAAGAACTATGTCATCCAGAGAATGAAGGGCTCACCAAAGTTGAAGTTGTCTCGAACAATCCTAATATTTCACAGAACCACGAGAAAATGCCACCAAACCTACATCATAAAATGATGTAGCATCTAGAGACGGTCAGTACTGTTACGATCTATTTTTGAAAAGTCAAAAATATTGCATAACTTCATGGCAAAAAAAGAAAGAAAATAATTTGATTTTATTTTGAAAATAATTGAGAGTCGCCACTTAATTCTAGGAAAATTAGGAAACCATTTAAAAAGGTAATTTTGAAATAAAAACCTTTTAAAAAAAAAAAAAAAAGCAGAGTCTAGGTAAGACTTCAAGTAAATTCAAAATAAGGTGTTAGGCACTTTCCAAAATCTATAAAGTGTGGTTCCCGGCTGATTTAACTTGTTTGGCTATACTTGAAAACATTTCTTAAGTTATAAAAATCTTGAACTTGTTTTAGAGAAATCTTGAATTTATTTTAAAAATCCTATTTCGAATAAATAGGATTTATTTGCTACTAATCCATTTAATTTATTCTAAGTAATAAAATAAACTAAGCACAAAGTTTCAAAATAATTCTAACTTTAACAATTTTATCTGGATTAAGACTTTGGGCTAAATGATTAACCCAACTTCTTAAATGTGGATTTAAACTATTAATAATTATGAAAAAAAATTCTCAAGTTATTTTTAAAAAATTAGTTCGCCTAAGTAGAGGAATTAAAAATATTAAATATCCAAATAAAATAAATAATTTCAACATAAAATTGCTTCCCGAGGATTCATCTAAATTGATTAAATTAAATTATAAATAAATAATCAAATCAATTTCAAAAAAATAAACGAAGAAAGGATGAGATTTGGGCCCCTTTATGGCCATGTTTAAATCTGGACACCCTTGGTTTTGGGCCCGATTAAATGGACCTTTTTCAGCCCTCTTTCAGCTGTGTATACCAGCTGTATATCTCTGTCTTTTATCCTTGTAGTTTTTGTATACTCACCGTATATCAGCATGTAAATGGCTGTATATTTGCTTCCAGCTTCATTATGCATCATATGTCGACGTCTACCAGCCACTTCCACCTGGAAAACCCGTATATCTGTTGTATACAGTGTATACAGTTCATTTGTTGGCCTTTAATGAGGCATGACTCGATAGAGTTTGGATGCGAAGGAAAGGGGAGTCCAATTGAACTTGTTCAAGATGAGTTCATGCAAAAGACATAAAAGATAAGGATTAACAAGTGTTCACTATTAGGACAACGAGCAAAATAATATATCACATGTCAATTTAAACAAACCATAATAATCACGTATTTAAGGTACAGATCACAAACCATAATGACCATAATAATCACATACTTTAAAACAATGGCACAAAAAAACCAACATGGAGAAAGGACTCACACCTTTTTATTCTACACTCAACTACCCGAATACTTCATTAGCCAATATTAACAAGATAGGAGCCTTAGAGCTTAAAATTATTCAATCGGCGATTTAAAATATTAGACTTACCATACAAGAATAAACGCATTTGATTTAATATATTAAACATAACATACAAAATAAACGCATACATGACAATCGGAGAGATTCAAGCAAGTTTTAATACTCAAAGCTTGATGAGGTCAAGATTGACTTAGAAAACATCCCAAAGTATAGCTTAACCTTTATTCGAAGTAAGATAATACAAGCAGTTTATGGGCATCACAAATAACTCTTTTTTAGCCTATGTTCAATCTGGTAAAACTTTTTCATAAACTTAACGGTAAAGGAACAAGAAAGCTGACTTAATCAATTAATCTGCAACATTAGCATAGCATCTGTGGTTAACGCAGAAAAGGACATGAAGATACTAGTGATATTATTGCTCACAATACACCGTCTTATAGATGAAAAAATAAACTACCGGAGAGTTCATTTCAACCCTCCTTGCTCATAAAATAGAGAAATCAAATCAAGAGAAAGACCGATGTAGCTACTGTTCAAAACTCCAAATTGATACAAGAAATCAATTGGAGCCTCTAGGTGTGTTTACATAGACTTTACATGTTACTCCTCAATCAAGAGGCGCGATAACTCTTGATTTCACAACCAAGATTACCTCAAAGAGACAGATGAACAATTCAACCAAGATAGAATAAATTAAAGGAAAACGACCAAAACAAGACTATTTGCTTAACAGAATAACCAGCATACCACATAAAAATCCTATAGCCTTCAAGTCCCTATACAGCATACAATTCCACCAGTTACGCAAAAAAAATACTAACATAAAGAAGAAGATGAAGAAGAAGAGATTAACAAAGAGAACGATATGTTTACCTGTTCCAGAGCAGCAATCGGGACAACGAGATGACAACGACTTCACCAACTCTCCTAACTTTAAATCTATCAGAGTCAAACAAAATAAAACTAAAATTACAATTCCTCGAAATAATTTTCAAAGGACCCAGAATAATGGGGGGTTTCTTATTAAGAAATCCCAAGCTTCTTTTGGGCCTTTGAGGGTTCTCTCCACTGTAAAAACGTTAACCCAAGAAAAGAAAATAGTAGAGGTTTATATAGGCTTCAAATTTGAGGATTTCGAGAAGGGATTTCAATGTGGGATTTTAGAATTTGAAAATTGGATAAGGTTTTGAATGAGTGAGCTGGAATTGAATTAGAATTTGAAAATTAGATAAGATTTTGAATGAGTGAGCTGGATTTATACTAATTAGTAAAAATTTGAATTTCAAATTGGAAAATTTAAAGAGAATAGATTGAGGTGTCATTGGTGCGTTGGGTTTTCGGGTCATTGTATTGAGGTTGTTGTTAACGTTGATATTGTCATTGAAATTATTGTTTGCTGATATTGTTATTGATACGGTTTCATGTTGGTGTCGTGTTGAAGTTGACTGGAATCGGGTTGGAGTTATTTTGGGTGTAGTTGAATGTTGTTGTTTTGCCATTGTTGAGGTGGTGGTGGTGTTTGGGTGAAGTTGCTGATATCAGGTAAGGTGGAGAATAGGAGAGATGGGTCGAGTTTGGTGGTGGAGATTAGGTTGGTTGGGCGAAAGGGATTTTGGGCTTGTGGCCCAATTTAAGAATGGCAAAGGGCTGGTGGTTATAAGGTGGTTTCGGGGTTATTTCAAAAAATAACCTCAATTAGATTAGGTATAGGTTATTTATTAAATAGCCTATTGTTAGAGTTTTAGTCAATTGTGTTTAAATCTTAACCTAATTAAAAATCAATTGGCCAATTGCATTGCAATTGTGGCCAAGTTGATTTCAATTAAAGTGAAATTTAATAAATTGACCAAATTGAATCAAGATTTGAAATGAATTAACAACTAATTTAGTCCCGAGTTTCTTGGATAAATAAATTAAAACAAATATTTTTCAAATAAATCATTTTTGAGAACTAATTATATTTAAACCAATACTTTGCACATTTAAATTAATTTTAACATAACCCTTGATTAAAATTCAATTTTCAATAAAATAATTATTTAAGTAACAAAACTATACGATCTCGTAAAAACAAATACGAGAATATTTAATTTTTACATAAAATGACACAATTATTCAGATAAATATTTTGAAAAATTTTTATTCCGATAAAATTAATATTATAATTTTATTTAAAATCGAAGAAACTCAAAATTAAACTTAGTCGTGGAGGGCAAAATTTAGATTTCAACAACTGTCCCCTCCCTTTGGGTTGGGTGGATGCAAGTAATCCTGGACAAAGGGAGTTTGTCATTCCTAATTTTTGTTCAACCATAAATTAGTTTCTCGAAAGGGGTTTGATCTTTGCACGAGTTTTAAGGGAGTTATAGCCGAACTCCAGTATGGGGTTTCCTACATATCTCAAGTTATATGAGAATTCAGGCCGCTTGTAGTTCATAAAGCTTGATTCTAAAGCACGATTTTCAAAGAATTCACAAGTTATCCCAATTTTTGAATTTTGGTGAAACGGAAAAGTGGGGGAATAAGAGGATTTGGGGGGAGGTTGGAATGTAGTCGAGTTTTCAAAAAAAGGGCCCAGCCTACATATCCTTGAGATTCAAGGAATCAGGCTGCTTGTAGTTCGACTCGATCAGTGAAAAAGATAATCTCTTATTTTAGACGATCTTTGGTTTGGGATGAGTGATAAGTTATTTGAGCTTATGGAAAAGGACCTTGTAACCTCTTAACCATGAATGTGGGATCCTTCACATCCATAAGCAAGAATTTACCTGGACATAATTTCTTAATCACTGAGTGCATTATCATCCAGATTTGAAGGAAAGAGAAGTTACTTCCAGTATGAGTTTAGAAATATCCAAAAAGTGAAACTGAAATCAGAATATCCTGAAGTACTCCACATGCCTTCTAATAGGGGTGTGGTTTGATGGTGGTGGAAGTCGTCCTCCAGCTCACATCCAAAGAGTTTGATATTTCTCTTCAGACTATGTCCCATCTCGCTGCTAAGAAAAAGTTCCACATTGTGTTGTGTTCTTTTTGGAGTCGTCCACACCTATGATTTTGATTTGAGAATTTCATCCTTTTGGATGCTCTTGATAACAACTCAAATAAATAATTAGTTGTAAATGAAGCATTACACAAACATAAATTAGCGCAAACTTTTTTGAACTTGCTATGCTGAGATGGTTGATGAACCAATATGCATAACCTATTCGAAAAATATTATGCTACTTTGAACGGGGTGACAACCCAACATATACTAGTAAATAGAAAATGACTTATATTGAACATAACATGCCACTTTGAATGGAGTGGCGGTCCAACATGTCTCATTAAAAGACGGACGACCTATTTTGAATGTAACATGCCACTTTAAATGGAATGACGATCCAACGTGTCTCATTAAAAGGCGGACGGCCTATTTTAAATGTAACATGCCACTTTGAATGGAGTGACGGTCCAACATATCTCATTGAAAGATGGACGACCTATTTGAATGTAACATATCACTTTGAATGGAGTGATGGTCTCACTGTAAGGCAAACGACCTATTTTGAATGTAGCATGCCACTTTAAACAGAGTAACGGTCCATGTGTCTCATTGAAAGGCGCACGGCCTATTTTTAATGTAACATGTCACTTTGAATGGAGTGACGATCCAAAGTGTCTCATTGAAGGTGGATGACCTATTTTGGAAGTAACATGCCACTTTGAACGGAGTGACTGTCCAAAATGTCTCGTTGAAATGCGGATGACCCATTTTGAATATAATATGCCACTTTGAACGGGATGACAGCCTAATATGTCCACTAATTACCTGCATTAAACTTATTAGTAGCAAATACAATGTAAGGACAATTATGTAAACCTTGTTTTAATATGTCATGATGGAGAAGGTGATAACCCATAATATAGTAACATGTCACTCTGAAAGAGGTGACGGTTCATAACATAATAATATATCACACTGAAAGAGGTAACAATCCGTAACATAATAACATATCACGCTGAAAATGGTGACAACTCATAACATAATAACATGTCACTCTAAAGGAGGTGACAATCCATAACATAATAATATGTCATGCTGAAGGAGATGACGGTCTGTAGCATAATAACATGTCACTCTGAAGGAGGTAACGATCTATAACATGTCATATTTCACTCTGAAGGAGGTGACAGTCCATAACATAATGATATGTCACTCTAGAAGAGGTAACAGTCAATAATATAATCATATGTCACTCTGAAGGAGGTGACGATCTATAACATAATAACATGTCACTCTGAAGGAGGTGATGGTCCATAACATAATAATATAACACGCTGAAGGAGGTGATAATCCATAATATAATAACATGTCACAAATAAAGTGATGATCCAGTGCATCCTCTTAAAGGATGGAAAGCCCAAATATAATAATATGTGTCCTTTTGAAAGAGTGGTTGACCCGAATAAAATAAGATGTATCACCTTGAATAAAGTGACGATTTGGTATGTCCTCTTGAAAGGGTGGATGACCCAAATTTAATAAGAAGTGTCACCTCAACTGAAGTGACGACTCGATAGGTCCTGTTGAAAGAATGAATGACCCAAATATAATAAAATGTGTCACCTCGAATGGGCTGACAATCCAACAATTTTCTTGGGGGTAGAAAACCCTAACATATAAGAAAAGATAGAAGTTGATTTGTTGAACTTCATCCTTTGAATCAGAAATCCTTAAAAGGACTTGTACATTTGTAAGATTCTGAATTAAATGCTCAAACTTTGAGAGGATTAGTTTGTGTTAGTTATTAGAGGTGTTCTTGCATACGTCACCTACATAACTTAAACAACACTCATTAATAACATAACAATTTGTTGCAACTAGCCAAGAGTGTAACAGAAGATAGAGTTTAAAGATAAAGTCGTTTGACTCATGATGATTTAGAGATAGTGTTTTGACTAATATCTCCATATCTCAATTGTTATGCCCGATTATCTATATGTATTATAAAGCAGAGGACGAAGCACCAGAAGACGCCAAGTGGCAATTCAATAGAAAGCCACGTGACATTTTTTAGGACAAGGTTATAAACATTGTTATAAAAAAAATTGAACTAAAAGATTGAATATTTAAATTTGAAATACATTATCATTTAAAAAAAATATATTATCTTAATAAATAAAAATTCATAATTGAAGAGTTCTAATAGACTCTTACTTTTTCAAACCTATATCTTATAAAATTTAAATATTATATATAAGATTTATTTACATAATAATAATAATAATAATATATTATTTGCATAAGCATAATAAGTAATAAATAATAGTAGTAATAGTACACAAGTAGTACTTTCAATTTGAAAAAGAATACGTAATTGCATATATTATTTGCATAAGAATAATAAGTAATAAATAATAGTAGTAATAGTACACAGATTATAGTGCTTTTAATTTGAAAAAAAAAAACGTAATTACAGTCACAAGTAGTAGTAGTAAATAAATAAATAAATAATAGTAGTAGTCTTAAATAAATTTTAACTATAAATTGTGAGTATTTTTATTAGGGAGAAGATATATTTGGGTTTTAAAAATAATATATTTTTAATAAGTTTCCTAGAATGAATGGAGACTTTTTATTTAGCAGATTAACATGTATTATATTTGAATGTCTTATACAAAAAGGATAATGTGTTTTAACAGAAATTAGATATATCTACATTTTTGAATTTGAATTGATAAGAATATCTCTCATGTTAATGTTTTTTCAAACTCAAAATTTAAGATATAAGATAATTATGATATTTAAAATCCTATCTTTTCTAACAAATTAATATCACATTCAGTTTTGAATTTGAACAATTTTTAATTTTCATGAAAAATTAATTTTATAATGTCTTATATATATAGACTCCTTATGTGACACATATACCAGTGTCAACTTTGTTCTTTTTTTTTTATTGATAATCCTTTTCAAATTTGAATTTTCTTTATCTCGAGAGAATTTTCTATGATCGTTATTCGCAGAGGTAATAATTAATATTTATTTATTTATCTTAATAATAATTTATTGTATAGATTCAACATAACAATAATAGAAATTTTTATGCTCATAGTAGTAATAATAAAATTATTTTATGTCTCTGCTTATTCGTTTTATTTTGAATATCACCATGATAGTAGTATATAAAACTAAAGACATATTTTTGTGAATTCTATTTTAACATCTCCTTATTGTCATAGATAATTTCTACAACCGATAAGAAGATCATAGGTCATGATGTTCATCAGTTTTCTTTGAGAAACTATCAAGGTATGTTGTTTATGCTTAATTTAATTTTTTAATTATTTTATACTCTTATTTATTGTTCCAAATATATCTACCATGGATAAAAAGATTTCAGGTAATGCTTATCTGATTCTTTGAATAACTACCAATATTGTAATACCCCGAAAAATTTTTTGTTGAAATTTTGTGCGTAAACGTGTTGGGTTCTATCTTATAGAATGAATTATAAATTTTCCATACAAAATATCTTAGATAAGACCCACCATTGCGTAGAGTATCGAATAATCTTTCCAACGATATGTGGATCATCCAAAACGGACACCCGAGCAACAAGCTATGAACATTCCGATCGAACCATGAATAATAGTGAACAGTAAAACATGCAGGAAAAAGTACTGAGGCCTGGCGTATTTTTTTTCCAACTTTAAACGATCATAAATCCTTGTACATAATGATCTGGGTGATCTACTATATATCAACGGAAAGCTCTGCGAGTACTCTTTTCAATGAAATTGGTTTCATCCAATTTGTCTATCGAAGAAAAAAGTTATGGTCGATCTACTTCATCCTATCAAAAGTGAATTTTTTGGTCAAATTCAAATGATCATAACTCCTCGTACACAATGATTTGGGTGAGATACTATATATCAACGGAAATATATGAGAGTCCTCTTTCTAATGAAATTGGTTTCATCTAATTTGAATAGCGGAGTAAAACATTATGGTTGATCTACTTCAGACTATTAAAACAGTCCACCAAAGGATAGATTCGAGAATTTTTTTGATTTTTAGGCTCGTTTTGGTCATTCCCCCTCACCCAAAATCCGTCCAAACCCTATATTAAAGCCTATTACAAGCATTATATGTTATATTTCATCAAATTCCCTTAAAAAGAAAACCCTAAGCTCCTACATCCAACTTCAAGAACCTCCAAAGTTCACCATTAATTCTGCAAATTTATTCAAGATTCCAAGTTCCTAGTTCAAGAACTCCAAGAACCATCATTCAAAGGCATGATTAACATCTCAAAAATGAGTATCGATCTAAAGTTCATCATTCAAGGTATGTGGGGATTTTCAACAAGAACTCTCTTTCGTTCTTGTGCCCAAAAGTAATTTCCTTTATAAAGGCATGATTTTTATTTGATTTTTATGAATTTGAAGCATAACCCATATCTTATGATGATTATTATGAAATCTTGATATTTATGATGTTGAAAGATGAATTTACATGTGTAGAGGTATAAAGCATGAATCTTTAACGATATTTATTATGATTTTGATATTTGGGTCGTGAATTCCCATTGAAAATTGTGTTTTTTTAGAACGTGTGTGTTATAAGCACGTTGATGTTGAATATTTGAGATATTTTGAATGATTTGACCTTTTGGTCTTAATGAAGTTATTTTGAACTCGAGTGTGAAAGAAATCCACAACGTGGTTGATTTTGATAGATGGGAAGCATGATGGCTCCCGATGTATATTTATATATTACTGAAATTGTTTTGTTGTGGATTATCTTTGAAATGATCTGAGCTTAAGTACGGGAGAAATCTTTAGCACCGAGTGGAAAGTATAAAGCGATCTTACTTCTCTAGAACTACGTGTCCCCGTAGGAGTGAGCCTGAAGCTGATTTATATAGTGATCACTAGTTTGTGTGGATTTGATATCGATAGTCCTACTCCGATGGCAAGGATAGGACGGCTCTCCCCAACATGGGTTGTACGTTAGACTCCATGTAGCTCACACGGTTTATGTTGGTTATAGGATCTCCCAGTGTGTGTGTGTTTCCTTGTGTCTATGGTGAATGGTGAAGTGATTTGAAAGTGGAATTGTGAAAGTTATTCTTTCAAAAGATTTAAATGATATTTACATTATGAGAATTGATATTCTTGATGAACTGAAAGTGATTGACAAATTATATGATGACTCACATGTGTTATTGTACTTATTTCATCCTCTCATGATTATGATGATTTTTTTCGAGCTATGTGAGTCTTTCATACATCCTGCATATTTCTTATAAATATTTATGATGATGATGTTTATACAACTACATACACCCCCATATACTCTGTTCCTTTCTATGGTACTGACCCATATCTTCGGATGTAGGCTGCATTTTCTCAAAATATAGGTTCAGGCGCTCAATTCCAGGTTCAACAGTGATTCTTCGGGCACGATGTTCTACATCCTCTATTGTGGTGTGTCCTCATGTTCCGAGGGTGTGATGTCTGATGTTGGTTTCACGAAATTATTTACATTTGATAACTGAGTATGAGTCAATTGGGGCATGTCTCAATGGCTCGCTGGTTTTATTGATTTTCTTAGAGGCTTGTCAGACTAGTATAGATGTTGGGAGTTGACTAATAAATCGTCTTTTGTTATCTTTCTGAAGTTCTTTTATTCTTGAATAATGATTACTCTATTGGTATTTGAGGGTTATTTATGGAAACCCCGTTGATTTGTGTTGAACTGAATGAAAATGGGTCAAAGGATTAGCTTGGGGTTACTCGTAGCCTCAAGCACCGTGTGACGCTCTGGGATCTGTTTTCCAGGGCGTTACAAACTTGGTATCAGAGCCTTAGATTTTAAGGTATCCTAGGGAGTCTAACAAGCCGCGTTAAGTAGAGTCTTGATCATTGGTGTGTAGCACGCCATATCTATGAGCAAGAGGCTACAAGACGTTTTAGGACAAAGTGTGATTCTTTCTTTCAGAAGTCTATCGTGCTTAAAGTGTCTCTCTCTACTATTGATTTGTGCTCTCCTCTTTCTGAAATATGCCTCCACGTCGGCCGTGTTGGTAAGGTAGATTATGAGGTCGAGTTGCCTTCCGAGTTGTCCTCTATTCATCCAATATTCCATGTCTCTATGCTTAGAAAGCATATTAGCGATGTTGTGGTAGTGGATTCATCTATGAGTGCTGACATTCAAGAAAATCTTTATTTTGATGAGATTCCTGTTGAGATTCTTGATTTCAGTGTCCGAAGACTAAGGAACAAAGAAGTTCCCTTGGTCAAGGTGTTGTGGCGAAACAAATCTGTTGAGGGTGCAACTTGGGAAGATGAGGCGGATATGTGATCCAAGTACCCGCACCTATTTTTCGTGAACTCCGATCAAGCCGAAGGTACCGTTCTTTCCTAAATCATGCACTTTTCATAAAAGTTGCAGCAGTTTAGCTGTCAGTTATTATGTGTTCATCTGTAGTTTCTTGAATTTATGCATTCTATGTTGCTTTCGGAGTGAGAAACGATGTAGTGATGAGTCTAACGAATGGTTCCAGCTGTATGCTCTATTCCCTATCTAATCTTGGCATGTCTAGCATCATTCTAGGATGAATGTTTCCAAGGGGAGATGATGTAATACCCCAAAAAAATTTTCATTAAAATTTTGTGCGTAAACGTGTTGGGTTCTATCTTCTAGAATGAATTATAAATTTTCCATACAAAATATCTTAGATATGACCTACCATTACGTAGAGTATCAAATAATCTTTCCAACGATATGTGGATCAACCAAAACGGACACCCGAGCAACGAGCTATGAACATTCCGATCGAACCATGAATAGTAGTGAACAGTAAAACATGCAGGAAAAAGTACTGAGGCCTGGCGTATTTTTTCTCCAAATTTAAACGATCATAAATCCTTGTACATAATGATCTGAGTGATCTACTATATATCAACGGAAAGATCTGCGAGTCTCCTTTCCAATTAAATTGGTTTCATCCAATTTATCTATCGAAGCAAAAAGTTATGATCGATCTACTTCAGCCTATCAAAAATAAATTTTTGGGTCAACTTCAAATGATCATAACTCCTCGTACACAATGATCTGGGTGAGATACTATATATCAATGGAAAGATATGAGAGTCCTCTTTCTAATGAAATTGGTTTCATCTAATTTGAATATCGGAGTAAAACATTATGGTTGATCTACTTCAGACTATTAAAACAGTCCACCAAAGGATAGATTCGAGAATTTTTTTGATTTTTAGGCTCGTTTTGGTCATTCCCCCTCACCCAAAATCCGTCCAAACCTTATATTTAAGCCTATTACAAGCATTATATGTTATATTTCATCAAATTCCCTCAAAAAGAAAACCCTAAGCTCCTACATCCAACTTCAAGAACCTCCAAAGTTCACCATTAATTCTGCAAATTTATTCAAGATTCCAAGTTCCTAGTTCAAGAACTTCAAGAACCTCCAAAGTTCACCATTAATTCTGCAAATTTATTCAAGATTTCAAGTTCCTAGTTCAAGAAATCCAAGAACCATCATTCAAAGGCACTATTAACATCTCAAAAACGAGTATCGATCTAAAGTTTATCATTCAAGGTATGTGGGGTTTTTCAAAAAGAACTCTCTTTCGTTCTTGTGCCCAAAAGTAATTTTTTTTACAAAGGCATTATTTTTATTTGATTTTTATAAATTTGAAGTATGAACTCATATCTTATGATGATTATTATGAAATCTTGATGTTTATGATTTTGAAAGATGAATTTACATGTGTGGAGATATAAAGCATGAATCTTGAACGATATTTATCATGATTTTGATATTTGGGTCATGAATCCCCATTGAAAATTGTGTATTTTTTGAGAAAGTGTGTGTTATAAGCACGTTGATGTTGAATATTTGAGATATTTTGAATGATTTGACCTTTTGGTCTTAATGAAGTTATTTTGAACTCGAGTGTGAAAGAAATCCACAACGTGGTTGA
Organism: Capsicum annuum; assembly: GCF_002878395.1. Classification (NCBI taxonomy): domain Eukaryota; kingdom Viridiplantae; phylum Streptophyta; class Magnoliopsida; order Solanales; family Solanaceae; genus Capsicum; species Capsicum annuum. The sequence goes on along the minus strand of NC_061118.1, from coordinate 53,569,414 downwards.
TTTTGATAGATGGGAAGCATGATGGCTCCCGATGTATATTTATATATTAATGAAATTATTTTGTCGTGGATTATCTTTGAAATGATCTGAGCTAAGTCCGGGAGAAATCTTTAGCACCGAGTGGAAAGTATAAAGCGATCTTACTTCTCTAGAACTACGTGTCCCCGTAGGAGTGAGCCTGAAGCTGATTTATATAGTGATCACTAGTTTGTGTGGATTTGATATCGATAGTCCTACTCCGATGGCAAGAATAGGACGGCTCTCCCCAACGTGGGTTGTACGTTAGACTCTATGTAGCTCACATGGTTTATGTCGGTTATAGGATCTCCCAGTGTGTGTGTGTTTCCTTGTGTCTATGGTGAATGGTGAAGTGATTTGAAAGTGGAATTGTGAAAGTTATTCTTTCAAAAGATTTAAATGATATTTACATTATGAGAATTGATATTCTTGATGAACTGAAAGTGATTGACAAATTATATGATGACTCACATGTGTTATTGTACTTATTTCATCCTCTCATGATTATGATGATTTTCTTCGGGCTATATGAGTCTTTCATACATCCTGCATATTTCTTATAAATATTTATGATGATGATGTTTATACAACTGTATACACCCCCATATACTCGGTTCCTTTCCATGGTACTGACCCATATCTTCGGATGTGGGCTGCATTTTCTCAAAATGTAGGTTCAGGCGCTCAATTCCAGGTTCGACAGTGATTCTTCGGGCACGCTGTTCTACATCCTCTGTTGTGGTGAGTCCTCATGTTCCGAAGACATGATGTCTGATGTTGGTTTCACGGAATTGTTTGCATTTGATAACTGAGTATGAGTCAGTCGAGGCATGTATCAATGGCTCGCTGGTTTTATTGATTTTCTTAGAGGCTTGTCAGACTAGTATAAATGTTGAGAGTTGACTAATAAGTCGTATTTTATTATCTTTCTGAAATTCTTTTATTCTTGGATGACGATTACTCTGTTGATATTTGAGGGTTATTTATGGAAACCCCATTGATTTGTGTTGAACTGAATGAAAATGGCTCAAAGGGTAAGCTTGGAGCTACTCGTAGCCTAAGCACCGTGTGACGCTCTGGGACCCATTTTTTGGGGCGTTACAAATATATTCTTTATGGTTACTTTAATTTCTTTATTATTTTTTTATTATTTATGATTAACATTATATTTATCTTTTGAAACAGATATACCTATCATGGATAAATTATTTTATAGATAATGTCCATCAATTTCTCTGAATAACTATCAAGGTGCATTGTTCATGCGTAATTTCTTTTTTTGTTTTTTTTTGTTTATGCTATCATAAAAAAGGACTAATGATTCTAATTATGATTGTAGAAATATATGAAGACGATGTTATATCTTCCTTTTTTTTTTCAACTTTCAAATTTACATTAATTTAGAATAATTAGTGTTATCTTTTATTTTTTTTTGCTTAAAGTATAATGAATGTTATCAACATTTTATCTACATGCGCACTCTAATATGTTGAGTTTCCTCGCGAACTATATGAATTGAAGTGAGTTTTCTAGCGAATTATATGAATTAAAATGTGAATATGGTGAAGAAACAAGATTTTGTAACTTATTTGAAAAGGTTAAATACAAAAACAAAAAATGACGGATTGATAATCTTCATTCATCTCTTTGGTTTTCTTTAGTTTATTCAAATGAAAATTGATCTAATCAGTTACAAAATATTTCTCGACTCAAACTAACAAATATATAAATTACAAGATGGATATATAGGGTTGCATTTTCAAAAATTTGTATTCTTTGTTTAAATAAAAAAATAAGGGTAGATCATATACAATTGAAATGAGTTTCTTTGATCATCTTATTTCTAGATTACAATTATAGCAATTTACTAGATAACTTCAAGCAATTGTGGATCCAGCCTCCAAAAATCATGCTTAAAAGTTGTTAAATGTTTATAACAAAATGACAATATCCTGAATTCTATTTCTTATTTGGATGAGATTAAATTTCTTTTATAATTAAAATTATATTTGTTGAATTTTAATAATAAAAGAATATTAATTAATGGAATAAAAGTATAATAAGAAAAAACAAAATATAAAAGTATAAAACTTTATATTCATTTACATAATATTAAAAGATGATAATAGAAATGATATAAGTGGGAAAAATAGTTTTTAAAGAACACGTGGACAAGAAATAACAAATTAATGATACGTATGGAAAAAAATTAAAAATATAAAGAAGTATTCTTTTTTAAAAGTATAAATGAATAATATTTATCTGAACTTGAGATGAGAAAATTTCTTAAATTATTGAAAAAATCATCCTATATGAATAAGATTATGTTACTAGAATCTTACTAAATAAGATAAAAGTAACAATAATTAAACACTGAAAATTCAAGAAACATATTTAAAATGTTATTAAATAGTTGGATTTATATAATTTGATTTTGTGTTAGGTGTATTGCATTAGAAAGTAAGATATAATTAAATATTTATCAACTCAAAATATTTGAATGTTTTTGGATAAATATAATCACAATTGCAATTCATTCAACAAGTACTATATTTTATTAATATTAATATTTAATTAAAAAAATATATAAATAGAATCACATTTGTAATTTTATTCAACAAGTACTATACTTTATTCATTTATATTTATAAGAAAATATATAATTTAAATTCATAGGTCGGCAATATCAACAATTAAAACTAAAATTCAATAAATAATATTGAAAATAAAATATAAGTAGTTCAAAAAACTTATTTAAATTATAGGTAAATATTAACTAAAAATATTATAGTAAACAACTCCGTACAAGATGATAAAATAAATACATAAAAATTGTTACAATTTAATAATTATTGAAGAGTCCTAACTAAACTCTAACTATTTAATAATTATTTATTATATATTTAAATTTGAAAATAATAATACTTTAAAATAAAAACAAAAGATTCTTATTAGGCTAAACCTAACAATCATAGTTGAAGAGTCCTAAATAAACTCTAACTATTTAATAATTATTTTATTATATATTTGAAATTAAAAATAATAATACTTTAAAAGAAAAACAAAAAAAAATTATTAGCTTAACTTTAGCAATCATAGTTGAAGAGTTCTAAATAAACTCTAACTATTTAATAATTATTTTATTATATATTTAAATTTGAAAATAATAATACTTTAAATGAAAAACAATAAAAATTATTAGGTTAAACCTAGCAATTATAGTTGAAGAATCCTAAATAAACTCTAACTATTTAATAATTATTTTATTATATATTTGAATTTGAAAATAATAATACTTTAAAAGAAAAATAAAAGATTTTTATTAGTTTAAACTTAGCAATCATAGTTGAAAGGTCCTAGATAAACTCTAGTTATTTATAATAATATTACGTTTAGGATGATATATTTAACAAAAATAATATTAATAATAATAATAATAATAATAATAATAGTAATTACAATAAACAATAATATTTGTAGTAGTAATAGTAGAAGACACATAGTAGTAATTTTTTTATTTAGAAAAAAAATGTTGCGGTAATTGTTGTAGTTTTTATAATAATAATAATAATAATAATAATAATAATAATAATAATAATAATAATAATATTTTATTGAAGATAAAATCTTATTAGTACTATTATTATTATTATTTAAAAAATAACATATTTTCATTAGCTTAAAACTAGAAAATCATGTGTGGAAAGTAGTAAATACATAAAGTTATACTTTTTAAATGCTATAAAATATATTTACATATTAAATATAAAATAGTAATTTTAAAAATTATCATTATTATCTCATTAATTTCAGATATTTATCTCAATTCAAATATATAGATAAGATAACTATGTATTACATTGAAAAAAGGAAGGATAAGGAAGACCAACAAACTAGATAATTATGATAGTATTTGAATTTGAATTTAAATGAAAGTTGAATTCATGAATTCATTTACTGCATTTTTTAATTCTTCATATTTTAAAAACTATTTTTGATTTAACATTTTTATTTTTTATATGCAGAAAGAATATGTTTTTTTTTTCTTCATCTTCCTCCATTAATGTTCAAGGTACAGCACTTTAATCAATCTGTGTTTTCTTAAATTTGTAAAAGTCAATCTTTAGATATTTTTGAACAATGTGTATACATGCATTACATACTTTATTGTGTACTAAATTATCTGAAAATTATTATATGTTGATGTTCATGGTGTCATCACAAATAATATTTTGTATAATAATTACATATCATACTTTTCATCTATTTTTACACTTTAGATTCATGATTTTTGATCATTTTAAGCTACAAAACAAACATGTTTTAGTTCTACAAAAGAGTACTGTTAATTTTTTTCGATTTGATAAATATTTTGTTACAAAAATACTATTATTTATATATAATATTTCCTGTTTACCAAAAAAACAAATTCAAGATTTTGTGTACCATCTTTCTTATCTTTTATCACCGAGTTTTTTTTACTGATTTTATGAATGTGTTCATCATAAAGGAATATAATTTTCATGAAAAATATTTTTTAAGAAAACAAATTGTTTCTTACTTATATTTTTTTTTTCGTGACACAAATAAAAAATATTTTCCTAAAAGTATATATGTATTCTAATACTAAACAATAAAAATGTATAGTAACAAAGAGATGAATATGATCGGAGTAAATTGAAATATATGAAAACGGTGTAAGGGGGTGGTCTAGGTGGGTGAAGGGTAGGGGGTGGTGAATGTAGGTTTAGTTGGGATGTGATAGGAAAGAAAATTCTTAAAAAATATGAATTAAAGAGTTTAAAATGCTTTTGGGGTTAGAAAAAATTTTAAATTTTTTTGTAAAAATATTTTTTTTAGAAAAGGGGGTGGGGTTCGGGATGAGGTGGGTGGTGTTAAGAAAAAAAAAATTTAAAAATAAAATAAATAATAGATGTTAGGAGGAGCCAGGAGGGCGAGTTGGGGGTAGGGGGTTGGGTAGAGCAAGAAAAAAAAGTTAAAAGTTAAAAAAAATAAAATAAAAATTGGGGGAGTGAGGGGGGTGGATGATTTTTAGAGTGGTATGGGAGATTTTAATTAAATTTATCTATAAGATATAAGAACACATACAAATAAAATATTTAAAAATATTAATGATAAAATCAAAGAATGAAAAAATTCTGAGAAATTAAACTTTAGTTGAAAATTTAAAAAGATATTAAATTATATGTGCTTTGTTTATTGAATTGGGAGTGGTAACCTTTGAATTTTGAAATTAGAGTTTTTGTAATTGATACAATTAAGTGTTTTGAAATTAAATTGAAAGATAAAATCTTTTTTTTAATAAAAATATAGTTAGTTGTTGAAGTTGAATTGATAGATTAAAATAAAAAACAAAAATGTGAAATGAAGGTAAGGATTGTAATTACATGTCTGAATTTATTAAAAATACAAAAGTAAAAGACCAACAACAAAATTAATAATTATTTAATATTAAATAATTTATTATAATTAAAATTGAAGAGGGGGCAGGGGTGGAGATGGTTAGGGTTAGATTTGTTTTTTTTGCTAAATTATTTTTTATTGATAAATAATAAGATATTTAAATTTTTTGAAGGTAATATGATTTAGCATGTTGGAAAGAGATATGTCAATATAAAATAATTAAAAATATTATTTTAATATTATCCGTGCATCACGTGGGTACATATACTAGTTTTTCTACAAAATCAGAGAAAGTGTTAGAGATCATGACGAAGTAATAAAAACATAAATCAAGAGGAAAAGGGAGAAGAGAAGTTGTTTGGCTTATTATGGCAAGGCCACAGTGGGTCTAATAATGTCCTTTGATATTCTTAGCGCTGTCAACTTCGTGACTTCACTATTCCTGCATTCAAAGAAAAAATTTTAGTCTTAAGAGACTGACTGTGTTGGCATTGCCTTGCTCTCTTGATGCACTGTGTTAATCATTGATTTGCAATCTTGAAGTTCGGTCTTTTGTGGAATTTTTTAGGATCTTCCTCAAAAATTCTACGCCAGTTTATAACATAGAAACTCTTGAACTTCCTTGTAACTTATGACATCATTTAGTATGGAATTTTTTAGACTTCTCAATAATTTTGTCCAAGTCTAGAATGCAAAATACTTGGGTTCTTTCTGATGTAATGTAGCTTGAAATTTGAGAACTTTTCAAAAACTATGCCCCAATTTCAACTTTAGCAACGTTTGGTGGTCAGTTTTGTAGCAAATGTCGAGTTTTGCAAAATTTTTAAGTCCTTCTCAAAAATTTCTGTCCAGTTACATGCTTTAATGTTATCTCCATGTAACTTGAAAAAATATCCTCTTGATAAAATTTTAAGATCCTCTAAAAAATTTGCTCTAGATTCTATAAAAATCTTATGGGGAATATGATCGAGTCATTGAGACACCTATGTGGCCCATTGAGGTAAGAATCAGATCAAACATAGCTTTAACATAAAATGAAAAGATAAAATTTCTAAGAGGTTGATTGAAACCGACATAGGTCGCCTACGTATTCCATTCTTGAAAATTCAAGTCCAACATAGTTCGTATAACTAAAGAAATATTTAATATTTTTGATAACGTGACCATAGATAATACAGTCCTCCTATGTATTCCACTAGGAAAATCAGGCTGAACGTAGTTCATTACAACTAAAAAATGCAATTACAAGGAAATCAAACCATAAAGTATGATTTACAAGAAAATAAAACAATAACTTCAAGATACAAGATCGAAGAACGCCAAAAGTGCGCCTTTGAGAAAATTTCATTCTTCTTCTTGACTGATGATGCCAATGACTACTTTGCTTTTAATCTTTGGGAAGCGGTCAAGTTTGATTACCAACACAAATCAGTCTCTTTCTAAAATGAAATAAAAACACTCAAAAGGTAAAAATATTAGTTCATGAATTCTAATAATTGAAAAAAAAATAATATATGAGACAAATCAAGCAAATATAGACAAAGCAAAATAATGAAGCACTTCAGCAGATAAATAATTTTTAATGCGTCCTAGCATACATGAGATCTTTCAAGCCAAAGGTAAGCCTAGCGTTTGAAGGATATACCGTCGTTTGTAAGACGTTTCGTTGCCCCCAAAATATTATACAAACTTCATAAATAAATCAAATGGGGATACAAATTGAGGGAAAAGAGAAATACATGATATCAGTCCCATACAGGGGAGCAAATCTAAACTAAACCTCCTTAGAAGTCCTTCGATCTTGAACTTCTTAAAATGTCTGAATATCCTTCTAATGATGATCTTCTTTTGATTATAAGAAACTATCTAAATAAACCCCTCAAACCCAAGGGATAATGGTCCATACAATTCGGCATTATATCCTTCAATTTAACATATAAGGAATAGTCGTCTATTTTGACTCGTGGTCAACAGACGCAAGGTAGGTTTCTAATGAGCCAAATATCTCCTCAGGTATTGGGTCGTCCTAGGCTCATGCCTAAAAATAAATTTTGGTTTCGCTCTATCTTAGGTATCTAGAGTGAGCTTCGATCAGGTTCCCAAGTGGACAACTTGGGTTTGGAAACATAACAGCCATCGGATACCTAACATGTCAATAAAATATTATATTTCCAATACTTGATTTGAAATTAAACAATAGAGGTCGGGATATCCGCGAAACCCCAAGACAGTTTCATAATAAAAATATGAAAGTATGCCATAAATAAAATAGTTAATAATTGCTAAAATTTAAACTCATAATTGCAAAAATAACAATTAATACAAACATTAGTCAAACAGATGAAATTTTTATGGTTAGAACCTAGATAAATCTCCAAAGGAGTCGTCATTCTGTTACAATCCGTTTTCAAAAAAGTCAAAAATGTTTCATAACTTCGTGGCGCAAAAAGAAAGAAAACTATTTGATTTTATTTTAAAAATAATTTAGAGTCGACACTTCATTTAAGAAAAAATAAGAAGTCATTTAAAAGGTAATTTTGAAATAAAAATCTTTTAAAAATAACCAGAGTCTAGGTAAGCGTTCAAGTAAATTCGAAAGAAGGTGTTAGGCATTTTTGAAAATCCACAAAGTGTGGTTCCCGACGGATTTAACTTGTTTGGCTAAACTTGAAAACATTTCTTAAGTTACAAAAACCTTGAATTTGTTTTAGAGAAATCTTGAATTTATTTTGAAAATCCTATTTAGAATAAACAAAATTAATTTGCTACTAATCCATTTAATCTATTCTAAGTAATAAAATAAACTAAGCATCAAAGTTTCAAAATAATTCTAACTTTAATAATTTTATCCGGATTGAGACTTTGGGCTAAATGATTAACTCAATTTTTTTAATGTGGATTTAAACTATTAATAACTATGAAAGAAAATTCTTAAGTTATTTTAAAAAATTAGTTTGCTTAAGTAGAGGAATCAAAAATATTAAATAACCAAATAAAATAAATAATTGCAACATAAACTTTCTCCCCGAGGATTCATCTAAATTGATTAAATTAAATTATAAACGAATAATCAATTTTAAGAAAATAAATGAAGAAAGGATGAGATTTGGGCTCCTTTATGGCCATCTTTACATCTGGACAGCCTTGGTTTTGGGGCCATTTAAATGGCCCTTTTTCAGTCCTCTTTCAGTTGTGTATTTCGTCTGTATATATCAGCCTTTTATCCATGTATTTTTCGTATATTCACTATATATCAACATTTAAATGGATGTATATTTGCTTCCAGCTTCACTATGCATCATATGTTGACGTATACCAGTCACATTCCACCTGGAAAAACCATATGTATGTTGTTTATAGTGTACACAGTTCATTTTTTGGCCTTTAATGAGGCATAACTCAACAGAGTTTGGATACGAAGGAAAGAGGAGTCCAATTGGACTCGTTCAAAATGAGTTCATGCAAAAGACATAAAATATAAGGATTAACAAGTGTTCACTAATAGTATAACGAGCAAAACAATATATCACATGCCAACTTAAGCAAACCATAATTATCAGGCTAAGGTATAGATCACAAACCATAATGACCATTATAATTACAGACCATAATAACCATAATAATCACATACTTTAAAAAAATGGCACAAAATAACCAACATGGAGAAAGGACTTACGCCTTTTTATTCTATACTCAACTACCCGAATACTTTAAAATTATTCAATTGACGATTTAAAATATTAGACATATCATACAAGAATAAATGCATTTGATTGACATAACATACAAAATAAACGCATACATGACAATCGGAGAGATTCGAGCAAGTTTTAATATTCATAGCTTGTTGAGGTCAAGATTGACATAGAAAACATCCCAAATTATAGCTTAACCTCTATTCGAAGTAAGCTAATACAAGCAGTTTATGGTAATCACAAATAACTCTTTTTTAGCCTAAGTTCAATATGGATAAATTTTGTCACAAAAGGAGAAAAAACATAACGGTAAAGGAACAAGAAAGCTAATTTAATCAACTAATCTGCAACATTAGTGTAGCAACGGTGGTTAATGCAGAAAAAGATGTAAAGATACTAGTGATATTATTACTCACACTACACCATGTTAAAGGCGAAAAACTGAACTACAGGAGAGTTCAATTCATCTCTCCTTGCTCATAAAATAGAGAAATCAAATCAAGACAAAAACTGATACAGTCACTGTTCAAAACTCCATATTGATACGAGAAATCAATCGGAGCCTCTAGGTGTGTTTACATAGGATAGACGTATTACTCCTCAATCAAGAGGCGCCATAACTCTTGATTTCACAACCAAGATTGCCTCAAAGAGATAGATAAACAATTCAACAAGGAAAGTATAAATTAAATGAAAATAACCAAAACAATGTTTTTCGCATAACGGTGTAACCATCAATCCACACAAAAATCCTATAGCCTTTAAGGCCCTCTACAGCATACAATCCCACAGTTATGCGAAAAGAATACTAACATGAAATAGAAGATAAAGAAGAAGAAATAACAAAGAGAAAGATATGTTTACCTGTTCCGGAGTAGTAACAGGGATCCAGACTTTAAATCTACCAAATTGAACAAAATAAAACTAGAATTTTGATTCCTCAAAATAATTCTAAGGACCCAGAATTGTCACGACTCGAACCAAGGCCTAGACGTAATGGGCATCCTAAGTACAACCAGGACCGGGGACTTTCCCCTTAACCCAACCCAACCGCCATTTACAGCCGCAGATGAGCTGAATTTTGAATATATAACAAGATAGCATTATTGTTCACATCAAGACTATGGGATAGGATCACGACCGTGACCGACCTAACCTAGTCAAACCGTACCAAACACAACCATTCATACCATAACAAAACAAAGAGAATATCAAACATAATATAATAATCAATCCGAAAGTGTAATATGATGGAACAACCAACAATATTATCTAATGATGTCAACCCCAATACCAATGACAATGCTAAGGCCGACATTAATACCGATCCTGCCCATACCAACCCCCAGAAGTAATACAAATCCTCTATCCAAAGAATACAAATATCCGGTTGGGACATGCCCCCAACCATGGCCAAAATCAATATCCAAAATAAAAGCAAAATGTATAAGAATGTCCATATCATGAAATAAAGCTTTCTAGAAAGATGGAAGGTCATTACTTCAATCCAAATGTTATCCCCGAGTACTATATAGGAGGAGTCGAACGATCGATTTATGCATAGCGTGAGTATAAATCCGCCAGTAGACGAGTTAGCGAGTGACCGCTAGCATGTATCTCAAGATAAGGATAAAGTAATGTCATTTAAACAACCAAGTAAAACCATTCATTATGCATACAACCATACATATATATAAGTTTTGGGAAAAGGAATTCGTGTTTAGCATGCATTTAAAACCTTTTACCTGGGCTATGCAACCTTGTTGTTTAACCACACCCATGGGCCATATGGGTTCAGCTCCCCTGCTGAAAGAGTCTCAGTGCGTGTAGCCGCACGACCAAGAAATATCCCATGGAATGAATAGTACATCTCTCCAATATAAAACGTGATACTGGCACGTGTCCATCAAAGATGCCTCATATCGGCAAATATGAGTTTCCAGTTTTGGTTCGCCCAGAACCTCTACCTTCTACGACTCAGTTACACATCCCGCCATTAATGCCCAAATTAAAACCATGTCCCCAAACCAATCCAATTACCATTTATTAACCAAGGCCATTTATTAGTGGTATCGTCATACCAACTATACTTGCAAGATTTATCCATAACCAAACCATTTAGGTTAAAGGGACTCTCAAGTGCCCTATCTGTTTACCATATTAAACTCTTGGGAGACTTCCATGTACTCCACAAGCAAAACCAATAAGTCTTTAACCGTTGTAAACCATTTCAACCATTTATAGTTTCATGTATAAGCTGAAAACAAGCAAGAGTTCCATTTAAAGAAGTCAATCCAATGAACATATCTTTATAAGCATTTTATTAAACACCTTGGTGGTATAATATAACCAAACCAATTCCAAAGACCATTAAACCATTACCATGCAATCCAATTTTCCAAAACCACCATCAATGCATATAAAAACACAACTAATCCACAGGAAGCCATAACCAAACCATTTACACCAAAACCCCCAATTATTAGTGGAAAATCATAACCCATGCAATACTAAAACCATGAAAACAACCATAAAATTCATGCCTTTTTAGAAATAAGAAAGTAGGAAAGATATACATACCTTAAACCAAGAAAGATGGTGGAAAAAAATTACCAAAGCAATCCCCAAGTTGAAACCCTAGCTCTCTTGCCCCAAAAGCTATTGAGAGAATTGTTGAATGTTTAGGAATAGTTTTCTATGTGTTAATGAATAGAATGATAGGGTAAATAACCTCCTAAGTGTATCAGAAGTCGCGGGTCATAATTATGGTAAGTAGGGAAATGTCCAGAATACCCCCACTCAAGTCCCTTAAAAACTCATCACAGGGATACGACTGACCCTCTTATGAATCGTACCCTTCTTACGATTGGTTCCCACTAGTCGTACCCAGGCCTTAACCTTAGATCAGACATTGTCCAGTATACAACTCATCTAACCAAGTCGTAACCTCAGCATACGATCCGTACCCATGATCCGTATCCCTGGCAGAATGAATTACCAAGAGGATCAAACACTGCCCACTATACGAGTTACCGATATGACTTGTATCCAAGCCATACGACTCATACCCTTAAGTCATGACCATTTTAGTGATCAAAACCATCCCACTAACTAACACTGGTCAACTTACGACAGGACCATACCACTCGTACCCCAGCATACGGCTGGTACCCTGGAGTCATATTGGGTCTAGAGAACGGTTTTCAAGGAAAATTTTCTAAGGCCAAAACCTAGGATGTAACATTTTCCCCCAATAGGAACATTCATCCCCGAATGACCAATAAGGTAGGGGTAACCATACACAGAGTCATTTGCATTATCGAACATCTCTTTAACAAAGTTTGAAAATAATGAGGCAAAGATATTAATCTTTTCTTTAACAAACTCAAAAAATAAAGATGTGTTTAAGAACACTTACCTTCCGCACAAATACCAGGAGCAGAAAACAAATGTGGATACTTAGACTTCATATCCTCTTTTATTTCCCACGTAGCTTCTTCCACCTTATTATTCCGCCATATAACCTTAACCGAAACCACATCCTTGGTCTGCAACCCACGAACTTTCCTATCCAATATCTCAACCGGAACCTCTTTATAAAATAGAGAATTCGAGATGTCTAACCCTTCCAAAGGAACAACCAAAGAAGGATCGTCAACACACTTCCTTAATATGGAAACATGAAAGACCTGATGAACTAAACCCAAAAAAGATAGCAACTCCAACTCATAAGCAATATTACCAACTCTCTGTATAATCCTATAAGGGACAATAAACCAAAGACTAAGCTTTCCCTTCTTGCTAAACAGCACTACTCCCTTCATGGGAGATACCTTTAGGAACCTCCTGTCCCCAACCTCAAACTCCAAGTCTCTACGCCTGACATACGTATAGGACTTTTGGTGACTCTGAGCAGCCTTAAGACTATCCCGAATCACCTTCACCTTCTCTATAGCTTTATAAACCAAATCGGGACCAAACATATTTTCCTCACCAAGCTCAAACCATCCAATAGGAGATCTACACCTCCAACCATACAACACCTCGAAAAGAGCCATACCAATACTAGAATGATAGCTATTGTAAGTAAACTCCATCAAAGGTAGATGCTCAACCCAACTACCACCATAATCAATCACGTATGCCTGAAGCATATCCTCCTATATCTAAATGGTTCTCTCCTTTTGCCTATCTGACTGTGGATGGAAAGCAGTACTCAAACTAATCTTAGTCCCCAATCCCTTCTGGAAAGACCGCTAGAAATAAGAGGTAAATTGCGTACCACAATTAGAAATAATCAAAACATGCACCCCATGCAGCTTCACAATCTTTTGAAGATACAACTTCACATAATCCTCCACCGAAAAGGTAGTCCTTACCGACAAAAAGTTAGCAGACTTAGTTATCCTATCCAGCACGAACAGGTCGAGATGCGACGTCGATCACATCGGGTGGGGCCATTCTCCCAGAGCAGAGCTTGAAGCAAGGGTCAGAACTTTAGGCGGGGGAAGATGACCCAAATCGAATCAAAATTATTTAGAGATTGAGAAAGACCGATAACGAAATTCATATTGATCATCTCCCACTTCAATTCAGGAAACTCTATATCTTGATGCAACCCACCAAGCCTCATGTGCTCAACCTTAACCTGTTGATACACCATGCACTTGGCCATGAAGTCAACCATATCCCTCTTCATACCATTCCACCAATAGATTTCCTTGAGATCATGATACATCATTGTCGAACTAGGATGGACAACATAGCGCGACTTATGCGCCTTAGCCAAAATCCTTTATCACAACCCGTCGATATTCGGAACACATAACCTTCCTTGGTACCACAAAGTACCATCACCACTAATCTCGAACACCATTACCTTTTGTCCACCAACATCACTCTTGATTTTTATCAAGACTGAATCCAACACTTGCTTCTCCTTAATCTCTGTACCAAGAGACGATCGAACCACTTCTTGCACGATCACACCACCATCTTTAGAATCTAAGAGATGAACTCTAAGATTGTCCAAGCGGCAAATATCCTTCACCAATTCCCACTTGCCTTCCTCCACATGAGCTAAACTTCTTATAGACAACCTACTAAGAGAATCTGCAACCATGCTAGCCTTACCTGGGTGGTAGTGAAGACTCATATCATAGTCCTTGAGAAGCTCAAGCCATCTTCTTTACCTAAGATTAAGCTCCTTCTGCTTGAATACTTACTAAAGACTCTTATGATCAGAAAAGATATCAACGTGAACACCATACATATAATGTCATCATATTTTTAAAGCAAATACAACTACTAATAGCTCCAAATCATGAGTAGGATAATTCCTCTCATGCACCTTCAACTACCTGGAAGCATAGACAATTATCTTCCCATGTTGCATCACAACACAACCAAGCCCTACCCGAGATGCATCATAATAAAACACAAATCCATCATTGTCTTTTGGCAAAGTCAAAATCAAAGCCGACGTCAAACTATCTTTTAATTTCTAAAAACTCCCCTCACAAGCATCCGACCAAGAAAACTTAACCTTCTTCTGAGTTAACTTAGTCAAATGAGCAGCTATCGATGAGAAACTTTCCACGAACCACCTATAATACCCGGCTGAATCCAAAAAGCTCCGAACATCGAATGGAGTTGTTGGCCTAGGCCACCCCTTTACCGCAGTAACCTTTTGAGGATCAACCATTATCCCCTCACTAGAAATTATGTGACCCAAAAAAGTTACAGCATACTACCAAAACTCATACTTAGAGAACTTGCCAAACAACTGATGTTCCTTTAAGGTCTGCAATACCACACGGAGGTGATCAGCATGATCCACCTCACTCCTCGAATACACCAGAATGTCATCAATAAACACAATGACAAAGAGATCCAAATACTGACTAAACACCTTATTCATCAAATCCATAAACACCATTGGAGCGTTTGTCAATCCAAATGAAATTACCAAAAACTCAAAATGCCCATATCGAGTACAAAAAACCAACTTAGGGATATCCACCTCCCTAATCTTAAGTTGATGGTACCCAGACCAAAGATCTATCTTGGAAAAAAACTTGGCACCCTACAATTAATCAAACAGACATCTATCCTTGGGAGAGTATACTTATTCTTAACAGTTACCTTGTTCAACTGTTTGTAGTCAATGCACATCTGAAGGGAACCATCATTATTACGCACCAACAACAGCGGTGCACCCCATAGAGAAATACTAGGACGAATAAACCCCTTATCCAAAAGATCCTTAATTTGTTCCTTGAGTTCACTTAACTTAGCCGGAGCCATTCTATACGAAGGAATAGATATTGGACGAGTGTCTGAAAGTAAATCAATACCAAACTCTATTTTTTTATCCAGAGAAACACCAGGAAGATCATCCGGACAGACCTCTGGAAACTAATTAACTACCGAAACTGACTGCAATGAAGGACCTTTCGAGTTGGAATTTTTAACCCGGACCAAGTGATATAGACACCCTTTAGAGATTAACTTTCAAGCTCTAAGATAAGAAATAAATCTTCACCTATGAGCTAAAGAACAACCCTCCCATTCTATTTCTAGCTCACCGAGGAACCTAAAGATAACCTTACAAGTCCGACAGTCTAAAGATACATAACAAGAATGCAACCAATCCATACCCAAAATTACATCAAAATCCACTATTCCCAACTCAAACAGATCTACCAAGGTCTGCCTGTCACCAACAGATGCCACATACCCCCTATAAACTCGTTCAGTAATCACCTAGTCTTCTACTAGGGTAGAAATAGAAAAAAGATCCAAAATAATTTTTAACTCAAAACCAAAAGTCACGGCTATATAAGGAGTCACATAAGAAAGAGTGGAGCCCAGATTAAGCAAATAATATACATCACGGGAAAAGAGCTATAACGTACTAGTAACAACATCAGGTAATGCCTCAAATTCCTGTCGGGATGCCAAAGCATACAACCTGTTCTGACCAACACTAGAACCAGGAGTAGTAACAAAAGCAGATGCCATATCACCAAGCGTAAGAGCAGAAGATGAAGCCACCAAAATCTTATTCACCCCTATAGCAACTTTATTAGCTGGAAAATCTTTGAGTTGATGGCCTACCTGACCGCACTTAAAGTACTTATCTCTACCTTTCTCGCAGAATCTCTGATAAGGACGACTACGGAACCGACAAGGAGGGCATGAAGAAACAGACTAGCCTCCGCTCACCTGAGATTGGGCAACCTGAGCTCGAATATTATCACCACCTTAGTAATGCTTGTCGCCCAACTGTTATGGGTAAGGAGTACTGGCAGCAGAGAAGGAACCAGAACTCTTCCATTTCTTTTTCTTCCACTTGCCTCCGTCTCTACCACCCTGAGACTGCGCACCTTCCTGATAAAAAAATCTATCACGCTTTCCATGCCTATACCCAAATTCTGCTTGCTTTCTCTTCTCATCCTCAACCTGTTGTATATGAACAGTCAAGCTGGAGATATCCATATCCCTAATGAGCAAAGCAGTCTTTCTCTCTAAAATCAGATCTATATTTATCCCAGAAGCAAACTTCCTCATTCTCAACCACATATCAGCCACCAAATCAGGAGCATACCTTGACAACTGATGAAACTTAAAGGCATATTCCCTTACAGACATTCTCCCTTGCCTGAGGTTTACAAACTCCTCTATCTTAGCTCTCCTTAACTCTTAAAGAAAGAAACGATCCATGAAGGTATTAGAAAAGGCCTCACACAACCCTTCATCTTCCATATCACCTTATCTCTGTCCCACTCCTCATACTATTGATAAGCAACATCTTTGAGTTGATAAGCTGTAAAGCTAACTCTCTTTACATCAGAAGCCTGCATAACCCAAAATATCTTCTCCAGTTCATCCAAGAAGACCTGTGGGTCTTCTTCCACCTTCACTCGCATAAAAGTAGGAGGACCCATCTTCATAAATTGACCAACCCTTGTAGCCTCAGCAGATAAAGCACTAGCCGCACCCCACTCAGGATTGAGCAGTGACTATCTGAGAAATGACATGGATAGACTGATAAAACTTCGCGTTCGTCACATTACCCTGAGGGACTTGAGGAGCAGTAGGAGGAATAGGAGGAACTCCAACACAATCAGAAATAGGACCATGAGATCGAAGATATACTCCAGACGTAGGAGGTACCCCTTCAGCATTATCCCTAGATGAGGCAAAAAGATTCTTTTACATTCCAAATCTAGGAGGCATGAACTGAAAGACAAATAACTAAGGATTAGAGAGGATTCCAGGACTGAGAATTTCAAGAAAGTAAAACATTCCTAAATTCCTTGCAGCCTTTCTCTTATAAGTGTGGCTGTAGCATGTGGCGCGCTACACACCCCTAAAAGAGACTCTACTCGACACGGCTTTGTGGACTTCCCAATTGACCATGAACCTAAAGCTTTGATACCAACTTGTCACGACCCAAACTAGGGCCTAGACGTAATAGGCATCCCAAGTCCAACCAGTACCCGGGACCGCACCTTAACCCAACCCAACCACCTATTACAGAGTTATCAAATATATAATAAGATAGAGTTATTGTTCACATCAAGACTCTGGGATAGGATCGCGATCGTGACAGACCTAACTGAGTCTAACCATACGAAACCCAACTATCCATACCATACCAAAACAAAGAGAATATAAAAACATAATATAATAATCAATCCCAAAGTGTAATATGATGGAACAACCAACAATATCATCAAATAATGTCAGCCCCAATACCAATGTCAATGCTAAGGTCGATACCAATATCGATCCCACCCATACCAACCCCCAGAAGTACTACAAAGCCTCTATCCAAAAAATATAAATATTCAATTGGAATATGCCCCCAACCATGGTCAAAACCAATATCTAAAATAAAAGTAAAATATCTAAGAATGTCCATATCATGAAATGGAGCCTTCTAGAAAGATGGAAGCTCACCACTCCAATCCAAATATTATCCCCGAGTCAATCACTATGTAGGAGGAGTCGAACGATGGATTCCTTCATAGCGTGACTATACAGCCGCCAGTAGACGGGTTAGCGAGTGACTGCTAGCATATATTTCAAGATAAGGATAAAGTAATTCCATTTAAACAACCAAGTAAAATCATCTATTATGCATACAAACATACATATATATAAGTACCGGGAAAGGAAATCCATATTTATCATGTATTTAAAACCTTTTACCTAGGTTGTGTAACCGTGTCGTTTAACCCCACTCATAGGCAGTATGGGCTTAGCTCCCCCTGCTGAAAGAGTCCTAGTAAGTATAGCCGCACAACTAGGAAATATCCCATGGGATGACTAGTACATACCTTTAATGTAAAATGTGACATTCGCACATAGCCATCAAAGACACCTCACATCGATAAATATGAGTTTCCAATTTCGGTTTCCCCAGAAACTCCATCTCGCCATTAATGTCAAATTAAAACCATGTCCAAACCAATCTTATTACCATTTATTAACCAAGCCCATTTATTAGTGGTATCGTCATACCAACCATAATTGCAAGATTTATCTATAGCCAAACTATTTAGGTTAAGAAGACTCTTAAGTGCCCTATCCGTTTACCATATTAACCTCTTGGGAGACTTTCATGTACTCCACAAGCAAAACCAATAAGTCTTTAACCTTTGTAAATCATTTATAGTTTCATGAATAAGCTGAAAACAAGCAAGAGTTCTATTTAAAGAAGTCAATGCAATGAATATATCTTTATAAGCATTTTATCAAACATCTTGGGGGTATAATATAACCAAAACCAATTCCAAAGATCATTAAACCATTACCATGCAATTCAATTTCCCAAAACCACCATCAATGCATATAAAAACACAACTAAACCATAAGAAACCATAACCAAACCATTTACACCAAAACCCCCAATTATTAGTGGAAAACCATAACCCATGCAATACTAAAACCATGAAAACAACCATAAAATTCATGCATTTTTAGAAATAAGAAAGTAGGGAAGAGACACATGCCTTAAACCAAGAAAGATGATGGAAGAAAATCACCAAAGTAAGCCTCAAAGCAATCCCCAAGTTGAAACCCTAGCTCTCTTGCCCCTAAAGCTATTGAGAGAATTATTGAATGTTTAGGAATAGTTTTCTATGTGTTAATAAATAGAATAATAGGGTAAATAACCTCCTAAGTGTATTAGAATTTGTGGGTCATAATTAGGGTAAGTAAGGAAATATCCAGAATACCCCCACTTAAGTTCCTTAAAAACCCATTATAGGGATACGACTGACCCTCTTACGAGTCATTCCCTTTTTTACGATTGGTTTCCACCAGTCGTACCCAGGCCTTAACCTTGGATCATACGTTGTCCAGTATATGACTCATCTAACCAAGTCATAACCTCAGCATACGATCCGTACCCATGATCCATATCCCTGGCAGAATGAATTACTAAGAGGATCAAACACTGCCCACCATATAAGTCACTGATACGACTCGTATCCAAGCCTTACGACTCATACCCTTAAGTCATGACCATTTCAGTGATCAAAATCATCCCACCAACTAACACTGGTCAACTTACAACAGGACCATACCACTCGTACCCCAGCATACGGCTTGTACCCTAGAGTCGTATTGGGTTCGAAGAAGGATTTTCAAGGAAAGTTTTCTTAGGCCTAAACCTAGATGTAACAAGAATTATGGGAGTTTTTCTGTTAAGAAATATCAAGCTTCTTTTGAGACTTTGACAGTTCTCTCTACAATGAAAACGTTAACCCAGATAAGAAAATAGTAGGGGTTTATATAGGCTTCAAATTTGGAAATTTCGGGAAGAGATTTCGATGTGGGATTTTAGAATTTGAAATTTGGATAAGATTTTGAATAAGTGAGCTGGAATTGTACTAATTAGTACAAAGTTTAATTTCAAATTGGAAAATTGGAAGTGCGTCGAGTTGTTGGGTTGCGGGTTGGGTTATTGTGTTGAGGTTATTGTTAACGTTGATATTGTCGTTAAAGTTGTTGTTTGCTGATAAGGCTTGGCATAAAATACCAAAAACCGAATTACCAAATCGAACTAAAAAATTTGATAATTGGTATTCAGTAATTCAGTATTTAGTATGGTATTTGGGAGTAAAATTTCAACATTTTGGTATTCGGGATTGGATTTGGTACAAGATATTAATACCGTACCAAACGGTATTAATATCTTGTACCAAACCCAATCCCGAATACCAAAATGTTGAAATTTTACTAATATATATATATATATATATATAGTATTAGTCATCCCAAGGAATCTCTTGGACATGGGTAATATATTTGTAAAAAACAACAAAAAGAATACTAAATAGGATTTCTAATAAATTTACTCTTTGAAGTTTAAACGTCTATTTGCACATCTCCAACTTTAATATGGTATTACCAAATATCGTATCGAACCAAAGTTTAATTTACCGATTACCGAATTACCGAACCGATTTTTATAAGTATGGTACTTGGTATTTACGTTTAAATACCGATTACCGAATTATCGAATCCAAACTTTAAAAATACCAAACCGAATACCAAACGCCCATCCCTACTATCTGATATTGTTGTTGATACGGGTTTATATTGGTGTCGGGTTGAAGCTGACTGGAATCGGATTGGAGTTGTTTTGGGTATAGTTGAATGTTGTTGTTTTGTCGTTGTTGAACTGGTGTTGTTGTTTAGGCGAAGTTGCTGATATCGGGCAAGGAGGAGAATATGAAAGATGGGTCGGGGTTGGCGGTAGAGATTGGGCTGGTTAGGCGAAAGGGACTTTAGGCTTATGGCCCAATTTAAGAATGGGAAAAGGCTGGTGGTTGTAAGGGGGTTTTGGGGTTATTTCAAAATAACCCAAATTAGATTAAGTTTAGGCTATTTATCAAATAGTCTATTTGTTAGAGTTTTAGTCAATTGTGTTTAAATCTTAACCTAACTGAAAATCATTTGGCCAATTGCATTGCAATTGTAGCCAAGTTGATTTCAATTATAGTCAAATTTAATAAATTGACAAAATTGAATCAAGATTTGAAACGAATTAACTAATTTAATCTCAAGTTTCTTGGTTAAATAAAATCAAATAAATTATTTTTGAAAACATTATGTTTAAATCAATACTTTGCCCATTTAAATTAATTTTCAAGATAATCCTTGATTAAAATTCAATTTTTAATAAAATAATTATTTAAGTAACAAAATTATACGATCTCGTATAAACAAATACGAGAATATATAGCCGTTACTTAAAATGATAAAATTACCTAGATAAATATTTTGAGAAGTTTTTATTCGGATAAAACAAATATTGTAATTTTATTTAAAATCGAAGAAACTCAAAATTAAGCTTAGTTGTGGAGGGCAAAAATTAGGTGTCAACAAGTACGACGCGTACTGGTATGCAACTCAATCATATAACTGAAACTGAAACATAAGAAGGGAACATAAATACTAACTCAAAATCAAACCATAAGTATTTCATTATCTTAGTATTGAACTAGCTAGTATCATCGACATCGTGTAATCCACGGTCTACATGAGTCTGGTTTGTACCCAACCGGCGGGACCTCAATTCATGTTTATCGCATGGACTGAGATATACATCATTTAGTCCATCATATCATTCTTATAAAGGAAAATCATAAGGTCGTCCAGCTAAAGAGCAAACCATCCCTGTGTCAACAAAATATAGGTTTCAGGCGTTGGGTCAAGATGGCTTACAATTCTCGGTGAACTGACTTTCTTTAAGCCTATTTATTACATTTCCAAGCCATAAGTTATCCTTTGGAAAACATTTCATATTCATAGGGACATTCATTTGATTGGTATCGTCATATCATGACTTGCAAGTCATGCATATCATGCCATAACCTTTTCATATATTCGTCAACTCATTAGCCCACCATTTTGAAGACTTACAATAAGATACATTTGAAAATCCATTGAGGGTTTTTAAGAGTCACCATAAGATTATCGTTTTGAGAAAATCCCAGGAATGGCGTAAATTTCTCTTTCTCACTATAAGGTTTAGAGTATTAAAAATAATTTACCAAAAGCATGACTTCTTGACCCCCAACATATCTCAACTTAAAATTTATCGTAAGGAGATTTCATTCAAGTAACAATTCCAAATCCCAAGTTCAAATAAAGATTAGACACAACTTCATAGAAAAAGGGTTCAAAATGGTTAAATATTTTCATCTTTCGTAAAATCATTTCCAATAGTAATTCACAATTCATATGTATGTGTGTGTACATGATAAGAAACTATGAAAGTGTAACTTGTTGGAAAGGTGATTGTTCAGCATAATTTGAGAAAAGAATTGGAAATGACTCTTGAAATTGGAAACCCTAGCTTGAAATCTAAAGAATCCCTTGACTTATTTGACTTGAATTAGTTCCACAGGCACATACCCTTGATGACAAATTCGAGGAGGAACCTTGAAAAGAATCTTTAACCTTTGATCCCTCTTGAATCTTTAAGGTTGGGAGTTTGAGAAGAAGAGAGGATCTTGAGTGTTGAAGTTTGGGGAAAAGAGAGCGAGAGATTTGGGAATGCTTATGAGGGACTTGAGACGTTTCTAATGTATAAAAATGGGTTTGGGGAGGTCAAATAACGAAAACATCCCTCTTGGGACGTAAAAAGACGAGCAAAAATTGAAATTCTCGTCGGGGTAGCAGCTGTCGGGCCGCGCCAAACATGGCTGGCTGGAGTTTTGGGTCTGGCCAGTGGCGACAAGCATCATCAGCAACAATGTCAATTGTAATACCCGTTTGAAGAACTTCAGTTACGACTTTCAGTTTTAATTTATCATCATACATGGAAAGAGGAAGGAGAAAATTATCACAGAAACCTCTAGTTGTAGTGCACCACACAAAAAGGCTATGGAGACCAGCCCAATAAGCTTCTCTGAAGTTGAAATGTTCGTCACTTGCCAATATTGAGGCTCACTTTTGTCTCTGTCTGTTGCCTGTTTCTGTAATCGACATTAGTTCAAGAATGAGGATGGGATGGAAATCCAAGTAAAGAAATCCACATTTTACAATTAATTAGCTACTGAAAAAAATTAACACATGGCCGTGGAAAAATAACACAAGGGGAGAGTGCAGGAAAGAAAATGTTGAGATAAATCTTCAAACCGGAAAAAGAAACCTTTAGCTATCAAGAAAATCAACTTCATTTGCACTTCATATCATACATGATGTCAAGATGTCATGAATTTTATATAGAAGTAACCACAATAATTCTGTGTCAATAGTGTTATTCCTTTAAACACGAGAATAAGCAATGACAGAAATATCTTTACTGTCAAATACTATGAACTACATTTTCACTATACTACATTCATGAGGTCATGAATTGTATGCTGATACAACCACTACTCTGCCTGTTATATTTTGGATGCACCAGAATACAATCATTTGCAAAATGGGCATATACACGAAATGCTTGTCTCAATTACGCATCCAACAATGCTTTAGTAACCAGACAAGTATAGAAACCAGTGATATTACTTGGTAACGAAGGAATATTGTAGAAATGAGGCATGTTATTTTGCTGAAGCTCTTTACAATCTTCTGGACTTGCACCTTTTGGATAAAAGGACAGACGGTCTGAAAGTGATAAAACCTTGTTTCATGCGACCTAGTCTCCTTGAATATAGAACCTGCTCCGTAGTAACTGGCACCCTATTGGACTGATATTCTTCAAAGGCAGATATCATATTTTCCAATTCCCACTTCTCTAGGCATTTGCCTAAAACAGCTGCATCCAATATCTATCTCCTTGCCTTGAGCCGGGGGTCTATCGGAAATAGCCTTTCTACTTCTCCTGAAGTAGTGGTATGGACTGCATACATCTTACCCTCCAGACCCCACTAGGTGTGAATACACTGGGTTTGTTGTTGTTGTTGTACTTCTCACACTATAAGGAGTAGTAGGATGAGCTTGCATCTCCAATCAACACTTTGTCCCAGAAAATCTGCTCCAGAGGATCACAATCATATATCACATTTAGGAAAGGTTCCTGAATTTCTTTAATTACCCTGACCAATTCAGGAACCCAAGTCTTCTCAGCTTCTTCATGCATGTTTTGAACCAAGTTTTTGCTAACCTTCATTCTCAAAGAATTCCCTGGGTTCATCACAAATTATTGGTTTTCAGAACTAATAAATTCAATATAAACGTACAATATTCAGGATAATGATCTAGAGAAACATGCATAAAGTAATGGTACCAGAGCCCTCAAAGTCCCCCGTCTACCCCCCCCCCCCCCCCCCCCCCCCCCCGGGTAACACTCAAATGTGTTGAAATTACAGTCGATTGTATATAAGATGTCTTCTAGAAAATGGTCCACCCATCCACTCTCCTAATTTCCAATCATTATCTAATCTGATGGAACATCATGTTGATCCATTCATGATGAGCAAGAGTTCTACATTCACTTTAAATCAATCAACTCTACATCAATCCAAAATCTATTGGTATTAGCTATATGAAATTATTAATCTTATAAATCACATTGCTTCATTCATGTCCATTCTATTCCAATACTCGCTAAATAAGAGGATCCATAGTACCCCCTCCAACCCTGTGGCAGCATTTCCTTTCTAATCCATTCCATTTGGAAACAATTTAACTTAACTTCCATTTTACCTTTGATGACAACCTTTTATGGCAACACAAGTATTATGGCATGCTTAATACACAAGCTTCAAAAGTTGAAACCTTTCTTTATAAAACTACGTATCCAGTCAAAATGTCACATAAACTGAAAGAGACGTATTCTTTTCTGTTATCAGGGCAAATGTGAACACTCATTGATGAGACATTACTTTAACAACCATGCGACTGGATTTGACAAGCAGATTACCTTGAGGTTTGGTTCAGGCTGGTTAATGTACCATATCCAATTGAACCTATGGTTCAATAACTCATACAATACACTAAGAGTTCCAGAGCTCAGGTCAAATTCCAGGCATTTCCCAAGATCTGGATACAATTTCTTAAGGCTGATAATGGCTTCTGAGTGTTCCTTATTGGAAATATCAAGAACCCCTCTCCACGCACAGTAACCTGAATACAACAACAACCACAACAACAACAAACCCAGTGTATTCCCACAAAGTGGGGTCTGGGGAGGATGGGAGGATAAGATGTACGCAGTCCATACCGCTACCTCCGAAGAAGTAGAGAGGTTGTTTCCGATAGACCCCCTGCTCAAGATAAAGAATAATAAACAAGGAGGATGGATGACACAACGGAATCAGGAATAAGAAATAATATAAATGAAACCAGAGAAAAAACGAAATACAAGAAATAAAGGCAACACTAAATAAGAAAATAGGAACTAAGAAATAAGAAATAGGCCCCCCACCTAGTAGTAACATACCCTCACATACCAACGACACCTACGTACACAGTCCTAGGGTTACGAACCCGGCTACACAAGATCTCTCCTGACTGCCTGCTACAACCCACACACTCACACTAGCCTTCTACCCTTATCCACGACCTCCACACCTTCCTATCTAGGGTCATGTCCTCAGTAAGCTGAAGCTGCTCCATGTCAAGCCTAATCACCTCCCTCTAGTATTTCTTCGGCCTACCTCTTCTCCTCCTAAAATCATCCAAAGCTAGCCTCTCACACCTACGAACTGGGGCATCCGCGCCCCTCCTCATCACATGCTCAAACCATCTCAGCGTTCCTTCCCGCATGTTGTCCTCCACCGAAGCCACTCCCACCTTCTCCCGGATAACCTCATTCCTAACTCTGTCCCCTCTAGTAAGCCCATACATCCAACGTTACATTCTCATTTCCGCCACTTTCAATTTTTGGATGTGGGAGTGCTTGACCGGCCAACACTCCGCTCCATACAACATGGCCGGACGGACTGCCACTCCATAGAATTTACCTTTAAGCTTAAGGGGCACCTTCTTATCACGCAACACTCCCGAGGCGAGCCTCCACTTCATCCAACCTGCTCTAATACGTTTAGAGACATCCTCATCAATCTCACCATTCCCCTGTATAGTAGACCCAAGCCACACACAGTAACCTGAATATCAACCAGAAAATAGGAGTTACTAAAAACACCAAACCTTTTGCATTTCCTTGATTAAAAGCGGGGAAAAGAAGAACATTCATTGACTTCATATACTAACTTCAGTTTAAGGTCTGGAAAGAAACTTTGTCTGATTGAAGACAGACAACCATCAGCAGCAATAAGCAAATCAGCAACAATGTCAATTGTAACACCTGTTTCAAGAACTTTAGCTTCGACTTTCACTTTTGATTTATCATCGTACATGGAAAAGGAGAGGGACAAATAACCCCATAAAACAATATCTACTGGTAGTGCACCATACAAAAGGTTATGGAGATCAGCCCAATAAGCTGCTCTGAAATTGAAATTTTCATCCCCCGCTAATGTCCGCCTCACTTTTGTTTCTCCATCTGTTTCCTGGTTCTGTAGTTGACCATAAGTTCAGGAATGAGGATGGATGAAAATCAAAATTGAAGAATACCAAATTTGCAACTAACTAGCTACTGACAACTATATTAGACACATCATTATAAGGGGCGAACCATATGCACCCAAGAAGTGTGGATGTGCAAATAGTAAGCTAAAGTGCCTGATTCTTCCTGTACTGTCGACTACTATTTTCTCCAACTGAACCCGCTTGTGCAAAATTCTGGTCCATCATTGATCACTGAGTAGCTTCCATGGCTTCCCAATGAAGGAAGAATTATGATGATTTCATGTGGATCTTGAACGCAGATAGACATTAAACATGCCACTACCTCACTTCAATGTCAACATTTAACTCTAAATTTACACATATTATCCGTGACTCCGTGGGCAAGAGAAAATCAGATTAGGAATATATCTTTCAAATCATGGTGCGAAAGCTATATATGGTCCCTCATGTTCGCTAATGCTTAACTCATTGTCCTACCTTTTTTTTTGAAACTGGTGAACTGATGTCCTACCTTCCGATCATGTTCCAAATCCCTGGATAAATAAAAAAGAAATTGTTCCTACAAGTATTCACAAATTAGCTGAACTCTAAGAGATACTCTACCGATTTCTCTTGTACTTATTTAGAGGTGAGACTATATTGTGGCGCCCATAAGATTGCAGAATCAAATGTTCAAGAAATAATAATGGTAAGGGAAATGTAGGACACTGTGGTGCCGAAAAGGCCGAACTTATACTGAAAAGGCACTTTTGTTGTGAGTGTTGGACACTGTAGTGCCGCCAAATGATGAACAACTTGATGCTAAGGAAACACCAAGAGATACTCATCAATGATCAGTTTAAAGTTCATAAGACGTTATTCATCACTTCTTGAAAGAGTACCATACTACAGCTTCTAGTTTTTACCCTTCCAAACTATAAAGACGAGCAAATAGAGGGGCATACAGTACGATGATTTTCTCATGACCTGACGTGTTAATTATTGAAATATCACCTTTCACTAGCCAGATAACAAAAGGGAGGGCTGATTATTGAGGCTTTAGGAGCAATAACATGGAAATCCTAAGTTCATATCCCAGTACAAAACTAAGTCTGAAACCATTTGCTGCAACTTTGATGGGAAGGATTAACAACACTAGGCACACTACCATTAAACATTTAAAAGACTAGACAAATTAACAATCTTAAATTCCATACAATGTCAAATAGTTTCGGATAAATGAGTCAAAAGGAGAAGAATAATTTATAGCTAATAGTGTTGACTACGCTACTAATAATCATCATTTTAGGATTTTTCTTGCAGGAGTTAAGGAGTATAATGCATAAGTATATAGTAAAAGAAACATTTAATAATAGTTAAAAATTTGGTTTGACATAAAACCATCAAATAAAAGTATATAATTCAATTAAAATAAATTGAACTTACTTGATCTATTGAAAGAGGAAAGGTGGTTTGTTGAAGGAGTTGAGGCCCATGTTGAAGCCAAGATTCAATGATTTTGTGAGACAGAGGGTCAAGTCCAAGGCCAGCACCAGTGGGACTACAAGTTGGAGGTGTTGGAGTTTTCTCAAGAACTACAACATCCCAATCTGCTCTAACGAGAGCATGTGCACAACATACCTGCTATGCTCCCTCCAACTATAACTGCCTTTGCTTTTCCCAGTTCTTTCTATGCTCTTCTTTCCAAAGCCTTTGGTCTGCATGTGGGTGCTCTTTTGATGGATAAATGAAGACACCATGTGCGTGTGAGTTGTTGTGGCAAAAATGCATTACTTTCATAATCAATTTCAATTCAAGGTTAAAGAATAAAAGGATAAGGGGAGAACGAGAAAACGATCAAAATGATCCTTAATGTATAGGAGTTGTTTTATTTGGTCCTTAATATATGTTGATAACTGAAATGATTTTTAATGTTTAACAAAAACTGTTCATTTTTGACCTTTACCTTGAACCTAATGAATTTGTCCCCAAAAAACGTTAAGTTTAACAGTGGATCCTACATGACTCCTATATGACAAACAAAATTCACCATTATAGCGTTTTTGTTAACTCTGAAGAATCTAATACCATTTTCTCTTTACTTTGTTTAGCAAAATTCACTATTGTCTCAATTTTAAAATATTATTTTATCTCTGAAGTCATTGAGGACATGCTCATACGAGAAATCAGCAAAGAGCATGTGAGATAGGCGTCCAAATCTTTACTCGACCTAAAAGCACTAGAGGAGAATCGTGTATACCAACTTTCCAAATAAAATACGAAAGCCAAAATTAGCAAATAGATTAAAAATCGAAATTCCACAACCCATTACTTTAACTTGTTTTAAAAGTATTAGATATACTAAAACCAACCATAAGAAAGAAGATTTAGGAAACAGGAGACCTGAGACAAAGAGGAGTAAAGATTTTTTCATTCACAATAACATAATCAGTACACTTTCCCTTCAAATTTAGGGGTGTGCATTGGTCGGCTCAGTTTGGATTTATAAATTGTCGGTTCAGTTTATCGGTTTTTGGTTTTTAAATACGCTAAACTGATAACCAAACAAATAAGATATTTTTTATCGGTTTTCAGTTTATCGGGTTTTGGTCCTTTAACGGTTTGATTTTCGGTTTGACCGATAAGAAAATGCTCATAAAAAAATGTAAATCACATTCATAATATCCAAAGGAAAAGCTTAAAGAAGGTGTGAACATAGATGCTAACATATAATAAGACATGTAAAATCTCTTGACGTCACATATAATACTTTTCAAAAAGAGGAAAATACACTCACCTTATTACTTGGCTCTTATAGTAAAGTTAGATTAGTATTTTTCTACTTTGTATAATTCAACAAATTAAGAGAAATTTATAATTATTTTTTCAATGCTATATTTATATCATTAAATAACTATATAAAGTAATCCTAGTCAAATGCACCTTTCTATAGGTCCAAATATGACAATGCACCAGCACACCTCGAACATATACAAATTAAACTGTTAAAATCTACCAACCAAAAGACAAAGATCCAGTTTTTTTATTTATTCACCAACATTCAACCAACAGCTAGAACTCGTAGACTCAATTTCATATCTTAATCAGATAAAACCATTCAATGAAATCATGAACCAGTGGAACAGCTGACAACTTAGAAAGATGAAGAACTAGAATTCACACCTTCGAGGGACTCGAGGTGACGAAGCTCTCATTTCATTGGACCCCATGCACTAAAGCTGTCAACCTAAGTGATATAGAAATGAATGGTTATAATGAAGCCAAATCTCATATGCATCTAACTTAATTCACTGCAACAACTAGTTACCAAGTTCAGTTTACCTTGCAGACAGCAGTCTCGTCAACAAATTGCTAGAGGATATCTGGTTCATTGCGGCATTGAAATACCAAGATCCAAACTATTCTCCTTCAACTTTCCACTTATAAGAATATCATAGGTCGTATCATCAGGCATAAGACCTTTGTCAAGCATCTCATCATGCAACCTAAACGCCTCTTGCAAATTTCCATCCTTGAAGTATCCAGCAATCAGTGTATTATAAATCAGAACACTAGGAGTTATACTCTTTTTACACATCTCCTCTAAGATATTGTATGCATTCTCAACCTGACCTTTATTGCAAAGACCCTGTACAAGAACAGTATATGTGATGTCATCAGGCATTATACCCTTTCCAAGCATCTCAGTGAACAAATCAGATGCCAGAACTATTTTTCCATCTTTCAAAAGCCCATCAATCAATGTGGTGTATGTTTCCAGATCACATGAAACACCTTCACTGATCATCCTATCACGCAAGACTAGTGCTTCTTCCATATTATTTACATTTCTAAGCCCACTTAGCATGCTGTTATAAACAAACTGGTTAGGAGAGAGACCAACTTGAAGGATTTCATCAAAAAGTTCGGAAGCACTTTTCATGTCTCTTCTTTTGCAAAAGCCATCTATAAGAACAGCATATGCAATGACATCTAACTTAATTTCTCTATTTCTCATCTCATTCAGCATTTTTAAAGCTAGATCAATGTTATTGCTTTTGCAGAACCCATCAATCAAAGTTGTGTAAGTGACAACATCTGGGGAAATCCCACTATCACACATCTCTCTATAAACAGTCAATGCTGAGTTGACATCATCTTCCTTCAAAAATCCATCGATTAGGCTATTGTAAGACATGCATGTTGGAAGGAGGAGACCTCCTGCCACAATCTGCTTAAGCAAATCTTTTGCCTCCGATGTTTTGCCAACCTTAGACATACCACTGATCACGGTATTGAATGTGTAGTCAGTAGGGAAAATTCCTGAAGAGGACATTTGATTAAACATATTCTCAGCTTTATCACCGTCACCTTTTCTAAAATACCCGTCAATCAAAATGCTATACGTTATAACATTAGCTTTCAAATTCCTTTTTGGCAACTCTGAGAACAACTTCAATGCTCTGTCCATATTCCCATTTCTGCAATTTCCGAGAATCATATTGTTGTACGAAGTTATACTAGGTAAAACTCCATTATCAACCATCTTATCCCAGATG
>NC_061118.1:53442327-53535234 GCF_002878395.1 Capsicum annuum | reverse complement strand
ATATATATATATATGCATATATACTCCTATTTGTTTTAGAAAATGTTATAGAGTATCATTTTCCCTATATATTATATATATGGATAATATTGAGGTAGACTGCAAAATGAATGGAGCAACTTAATTAATTGATGAGAATCATATCATAATAAGCCTAATGCTATTTCAAGTACGAATGCTGTTTATGTTCAAAGAGATGCAAAAGAACCAAAATATTGTTTAAAGTTAAAATATTATTTAAAATCAGATTCATAATATATTAATAGTGATGTTGTCATATGTTAAATAAAATGCAAAACTTTATGGCAAGTTAGTGTCACAGTTTGATCGTAGACTATAAAAATGTATTTATGAAGGAACGTAATTTCCTAGGCTGATTATGTTCAAAGTTATTTTTTATGGTCATGACTTTCAATCTAAATTTACTTGATAAAATAATATATTTATCAAAAATATAAAATACAATTTAGGACCTTCAAGCAATAAATAATTTCTTACGTTACATACATTTGCTAATGATAAAATAGAAACAACGAGTTGCCAAATTTAGAAAATATGAACAAAATTATTTTGTGTCCCTAGATTACATGAGCACTTCTAAAAGGATGTATAATGTAACAAGTAGTGTGAAGGATCTGATTATATGTATCAAAATAATATGGAAGGAAACGCCGCAAAATTAGTCAGTAGATGTAGTAATGATAACCATCTTTACTTCAATTCCATTTAGTTGAATCAATTCACTTGTTCAAAAAGAAAGAGTAACTTGATCTAATTCAAACGAATCTCTAATTAATTTTTTATGTCTAAATTAAAATTGATTATGTTTAATTTTTATAAAAAATAAAGTGAACAAAATATTAATATGACATTTATTTAAACCAGTTAAATTAAAAAAATTATGATCAAATTAATATAAATAAATTAAATAAATAGTTTAAAAGCACGCAAATCAAATAACAACACGGAGTTTTTAATTTTGATTTAACCCACTTTCCATAGAAGTTTACACAAATCTTTTCATATTATTGTTATCTATACACAATTATCTTTTTCTTAAACAATTAAGTAGCAAAAATATTTTGCGATGCATAAGAAACATTTTTTTTCTCATATTATTATTCGTCCTTAATTTTTTTTTTTGGATAAATAGATGCATAAATTATAACAACAACAACAAATTCAGTGTATTCCCACATAGTGAGGTCTAGGGAGGCTAAGATGTGCGCAGTGTATACCACTATCTCCGGAGAAGATGCATAATTTAATTTCACCTGAAATATCATGCATGATGCAAAATTCACTACAAAGACCATTACAATGATTTGAAAACTTGCATAATGAGCCAATACTAAATTTGTCCTCTACCTAGAAAATTGATCACTTTATTTTGTCCACAAAATAAGCGTCTGTTGTTAAATATTTTATGTAAACATGTATGAAAAAAGTGAAAACTAACTAAGAAGCTGAGGGAAGGTAAGAACAACACTTCTGCCATTAGTAAGTTGGAAACGTCAAGCACAACAATGGTCATTCAAGACCAAACAAAACCTATCAATTTAATAATAAAAATAGTTACAATATTTCATGTCTTTTAACGAAATATTTTATTTTAAATCTATTCTTAGGTAGTTTAAACAATATTAAAAGTGATAAACTTTATCACTTAAGTGGGGGTCGTTCAAGTTTTAAAAATTAGGTAAAATGATTAAAAAAAATCAATTTTTTTATTTTAACATTTTCGCTCCAATAACTATAAAAATTGTCTCAACAACTATAGAAGTTGTCCCAACAATTATCAAAGTTATTCGACAATTATTCGAAGTTATTGGACAACTTTGATAGTTGTTGGGACAACTAATGCGGTTATCGAACAATTATCTCTAGTTGTTTGTGTGACTCTACCTTTTTAACTTAATTATATTATGGGATCCACTTGTCACTTTTTATTAATTGAAGGCTTGAGGGGCATTCTCAACTCATTTTTTCACATCCTATTCCTCAATACTTTGATGCTTAAACCATGTGGGAATTGCACAGTGAGGTTTCATTTGACTTCCAACCATAGTTACGGAGGCAACCCACATTAGCATTAGCATCCGAGAGGAAAAAACTGAGAATTTGATCTAAAATTGAGCTATCAATGCTCTTTTCCGTATAAGGGTGCTGATTAAAAGAATAATTGGTGAGAATGAGGCCAACCATAACTACATACAATTTCATAGAGCTAAAATACTCTATATGCTCAGAAATCCTCTGCATACTGTTTCTTTATTAGTTCCTGAAGTATTCGGAATGTGATAAATGATAGAAAAATATATATATATCTACTTTTGAATTAATAAGAAGGTTGAGAAGTTGTAACTAATTTAAATTCAAATTTTAAGTTTTAAAGTCTAAAAACTGTATTTAAAGAATCTGTAACTACTATCACAGAATGTTTAGAAAAAATAAGATTTAAATTGCGTAATATTTAAATAATTGCATAAATTGCAATTGCTATTATTTTAAAGAAAATATGTAAATATGAGGACACAAAGAAAATAATGCTTCAATCGAAATTCGCCAAGAAATTGTAGTTTTCAACTATTTTATACATCATTTTTTTGTTTATTCCTCAAATAGTGAATCATTTTGTTTGGCAACAATAATTGTATAAGTGAGAGCGGCTGCAGCATGTGTTTGGGACCACCATATGATGAAAATCTGTGTAAGCATTTGATCTTGCCTCGGTCTTCAAAAATTTCTCGCGTTTCTTACTTCCAAGAAAAGCAACATGCTCAAGCGTGTGGGCAATTCCTTGCTCATCATCTTCCTCGTCAACTGATCTTACGTGAACTTTCATGTGTGCTTTAAATCTGTACTTAATAAGGTTGAATCAAAAAAATACAAAAAAAATATAAAATATATAAATTATATAGAAGAGTTAACATGCAATAACTGTAAATTGATATTTATCTTATTTGATGGAGCACAATATTTATCTACAATTTAAGAAAAAAAGCATAAATTAAAAAAAAAAAAAAGATACAATTAGATTGGAGAGAAGTGAAATAGTGGAGTAAAAATAGGAAAGTGGTAAAGTTAATAGAGTGAAATGCGGTGAGGTGGAGTTATTGGACAAAATAATACTACTTTTACTATAAAATGTAATTTTGTAAAAGTATTGTTATTTATTGTAATTATGATCTTAAATTTGTCATTTCCTGTAATTTTTTCAAAATATTATTAAAAAGACATTTTAAATTTAGAACTCCTACGATCAGAATGAAGTGGCGAAATTTTAACCATCTCTAAAATATTTAATATTAAATTTAAATTTAAAACCTTAATCCTTCAATTAATATTTTTATCACTACATTATAAAAGTTATGCTATTAACATCAAAATCAAATGCAGATATATTTTTCAAATTAGAGCTCTCAAGTATGAAACAAAATATTTAACACACAACCTTTGTGTATGTTTGAGATTATAGGATCTTACCCTTAGAAATTGTTCAATTTAATTAAAAATACAAATGATGTTACTATTGCTATCATTTTATGGCAGCACTCATATTACATGATGAAAATTTTAAAAATAAATTTCAAAATATTGACATAAAAGCAAGTATATGCAAAAAAAATTGAATAGACCAAGAAAAAGGTCAAAAAATAAAATTGAAATTCATTGAAATGAGTAGTTGTGTGAAGACATGAATAGAAACCCAAGCATATAGACAAAGCAATCGCTGGCTGAAAGAAAAACTACTACAAGCAAATAGATATAAAATGTTCTTATAAAAAGGAGACGGATAAAAACAAAAAAAAAAAGTAAAATAAATTTATACAACAACGTTAAATTAAACAAAATCAAAGAGAAATAAGAAGAATTAACCTTTGGTACAAACTTTTATTTCCACAGTGACAAGAAATTGAACAAAATAAAAAAGAGACAAGAAATTGAACAAAATAAAAAAGAGACAAAAGACTTCTGGTTATTCAAGCTTCTCCGTTTTTGTAATTTTCAGTTTGTTAATAAAATTCAGAAATATTAATATATTCACTGTAAAATTCAGAATGTTAATAAATGTATTATTATAAAAATTCAGAAAAAATCTATTTGAAAATGAAACATAAAAAATAAAAAAAGAAATAGAACAAGAAAACAAAGAATGTACCTTGGTTAAATAAAAGGCCGGATCGTTCATCATTTAATTGCATAGATATTTGCATGAACTTTCAAAACAATTAGCATAAGTAATGTTGCGGAATGGATAAGTTGAAACTTTTATTTAATATATTCTACTCTTATCTTTTACCCCCTATGTTCCAGCATGGATGATTTCATCACCTACAATATATAAATTAGTAAAGATAAAGTAGAAACCCAATAAAGTATGCACAAGGTACCTCAAATATAACGATGATCTTAGATTTTCTATAATATTGTAGTCAAACAAAGCTTAAATGTGATATCATATAAATTTAATCTTTTCCCAAACTATTGATTGCGAGAACCATGTGCTAAACACCGTGAAAGCGTTAGTTGTGTATCTATTTTATGTACCCTGTTATTCCCTTGGAGAAGCAAGAATGACCTCTTATTGTGCTATATTATTGATCTCTCCAATTGAAAAATGCATGCAATACTCTTTTTTAGTTGCCGAGAATGTATGTATATTCCGTGAGCCTTTTTTCATAAAATTATGCCCTCTCCTTATTTGCATCTATTAACTCCTCCGAACATTTATCACGTCTAGATATATAATGCCGTAACGGATAAGGGCTTGTGAGTTGTGTGTGATATTGAGTATTGCATATAACTGCGTTGTGAACGTGGGGTGATGCCTGATGGGAATGGGAATAACCGTGTGAGCATTGTGAATGGGTAGTTCACTTTAGGAAACTGTTTTCCATTTTCTCCCTTTTCCTTCTTTTGGCATTTAAATTTTTTGTATTATAGATACAAATATTAAAATATTTGTTAATTATTTTACACTAATAAAAGTATAAGAATTTTTTAGTCTCAATTTATGTGAGACAAATATAATTTAGATAATCAACTATATTTTTAAGATGCTTTAGTTATTTTAAATTGTTAACTATCGTAATTTATAAGATTTTAAATTAATTTTTAAATGATACATGTTACTCTCCTTGTTCACACTTTTGTGATATTGATAGTTAATTATATTTTAAAAATAATTTAAATTTTTTATTAGGAAAAAGGCATCGTTTCCAACCCAAACTATATAAGAAAAGTCGAGGTCACACTTAAACTATACTAGTGACCTATTACACACCTAAACTATAAAAAAGTGATATTTTTTACCCCCTAAATCTGACGTGGAAAAAACATAATTAATTAAATAAAAAAAGACGCGTCTACATTAAAATTAATGTAAAAAAAATAAAAAAATAAAATACTCACTCTACCTAACCCCCAACATCCACTCCAATCCCACCGAATTGATGTCAATTTCACTACTTTCAAAATCTCAAAACGAAATTCGAATCACTAATTTCGAACTAAGCTTAAACAGGCTCGCCAAAATTCAAATTGAATTTGTTATTTTCACTTCGATGACGTTCTGGCGAATGCAAACGGTGACGAATGTTGACGGATGAAATTTTGGGATTTGAGTGATATACCGAGTCAGTGGTGATATCAAAGAGGCTAGAACGACGGCGACGATGATTGAGGTTAGTTCGCCAGAGGAAGTATTTTCGAGCATGACGTGCAACCTGTGTTGGTGTGCGAATCTTGACGAAGTTTCTAGAGATTTCTCTCTAGTCCCCTTTACCTTCTTTCTGCAATCCCAAAAAGAATAGCTTGTGCTCCTCCTCCGTCCATGGAGCTCCTAAATAATGAAATCCAAAAGACAGCCAAATTGATCAACAAAAACAGTACTACTATAACAACATAAAACATCAACATAAAACTAGAAAATATGATCGATTAACATGTTGACTTTCAAAACAATCAATAGACAGAAAAATTGAGAGAAACAGTTATTCCATAATCCATATGAACAAAGAAACAGAGCAAAAAATTAGAGATCTGATAAGGGTGATGGTACCATCATCACTATTCCTTCTTCCTCATCGTTGCCAATGAACGTCATCACCACAAAACTTAGCAATTCAATTCCAAATATCCAATCAAAAATCATAAAATCTAGATGAATTTTCTCTAATTACTCAACAAATTGATCACAATTTCAAGAAAAACTAACAAAATTCAGATGAATTTTTCTTAATTACCCAATAATTTGATTATCATTTCAATCAAAAATCACAAAACCCAGTTTGATTTTCTTTAATTACTCAATAAATTGATCTCAATTCCAAGCAAAAATATCAAAATTATGAATTTGATTACAATTCCAATCAAAATCACAAAGCTCAGATGAGAAAACCCAAAAATAACCGTTAAATGTAAAAAAATAAAAAAATAATTCAAGCCCTAACAAAGGCAAATTGAGGAAAAATTAAAGTGATTTTGATGAGTGAATGATGAAGAAGAAGAGAAATAAATTGGATGTTGATGAGTGAATAATGAAAAAGAATAGAGAAAAATGATAGATGACAAAATTAAAAATAATAAGGGATTTTTGATAATTTATTTTTTTTGTATTGCTGACGTGGCGCTGATGTGGCAGACGCGTGTAATACACCACACCACATGCAAGTGGTATAATGCTTTACAGGGTGTAAAAAATATTACTTTTTATAGTTTAGGTGTGTAATAGGTCACTAGTATAGTTTAAGTGTGTAATAGACTTTTCTTGTATAGTTTGGGATGGAAACGATGTCTTTTCCCTTTTTATTATTGAGATTTATAATACCTCTTCTCGATTCCTATTTAAGTGACAGTGATATAATTTAGAGTCAACCAAATATTTTTTATATTTAATGTTTTGTAAGTTGTTAATTATGGTGATTTATTATCCTTTTTTAATATTTTTTTGAAATATATAACACATTAATTTTTTTAAAAGATATTTTAAGCTATGAACTATTGTAATTATTGTACTTCTTATGTAATTTTTAAATAATACATGTTACTCTCCTTATCCATACTTTTGTAGCATTGATAGTCAATTATACTTTTAGTTATTCCAATTTAAGTAACACTGATATAGTTTAGAGAGTCAACCAAATATTTTAGATCTTTTAAATTTTTTAAGTTGTTAATTATTGTGATTTATAATATTTTTTTAATATATAACAGACTAGTTTTTTTTTTAGATATTTTAAGTTATTAAATATTATAATTTATAATACTTGTTATGTACTTTTCAAATGATATATGCTACTCTCCTTGTCCAAAATTTTGTGGCATTGATAGTCAATTATATTTTAAAAATAAATTAATTTTTTAATTACTGTGATTTATAATACCCTTTCTTCTATTTCAATTTAAATAATACTGATATAATTTTGAGAGTCAGCCAAATATTTTATATCTTTTAATTTTTTTAAGTTATTTATTATTATATTTATAGGAAGTTTTTCGTACTTTTGTTGAAATATATACAGACAAATAAAATAAGACAAACAAATTTAAATTGATGAAAAAAATGAAAGCAAGGGAAAGGACAAATGAAGTTGTGCCAAAGCAGACATATTGACCTTTAATTTTTTAAAGTTGTTAATTATTGTGATTTGTAGTAATTTTTTAAAATATATAATAGATTTAATGTTTTTTTAGATATTTTAAACCGTTAACTATTGTAATTTAAAATATATTTTATGTAATTTCTAAATAATATATGTTATTTTCCTTATTCAAAATTTTGTGTCATTAATAGTCAATTGTATTTTAAAAATAATTTAACTTTTTAATTATTGTGATTAATAATACTTTTTCTTCTATTTCTATTTAAATGACACAATGTTTAGATGACCGTAATAATTAATTAGGGGTGATATAGTAAAATCATTGTTGAAGCAACGAAATAGACAT
This sequence comes from Capsicum annuum, assembly GCF_002878395.1. Lineage (NCBI taxonomy): Eukaryota > Viridiplantae > Streptophyta > Magnoliopsida > Solanales > Solanaceae > Capsicum > Capsicum annuum. The sequence goes on along the minus strand of NC_061118.1, from coordinate 53,527,281 downwards.
GTCTTAAATGACTTATAATGACTAATTAAAATTGATATTACAAAATTATTATAAAAAAATACTTGTAAAAAAAATTAAGTGAATCACATAAAAGACGTCAAATTAATTTAATATTAAATATTATTAATTTTTTAATACTTAAACTGACTTTATAATAATTTTTAATACTTAGATGACTTACAATAATTGATTTGGGGTGATATAGTAATATTATAGTTGAAGCAGCTAAAATAGACATATCATAAATATTTATTTTATTTTTTATTAAATCTTATTAATTTTTTAATTTAAATAATATATAATAATTAATTAAAAGTGATATAGTAAAATCACTGAGCAAACAGCTGAATTGGTCGGCAAGGAGGACGACGAAAAGCTCTTCTCAACTGCCTCTTATACATAAGTAAAATATAAATGTAATTAATATAAATTTTCTAATACGTAAATGACTTATAATAATTAGTTAGGGATGAAGTAGTAAAATTACGATTGAAGCAGCTAAAGCAGACAGCACAAGCAGGCGCGTCGACTTATTGCCTGCTTATTCCCTCTTATTATTAGTAATAAAATAATAAAGTAATAGTAATTTTAAATGTTAAATAAATGATTAATTCATAAAACTTGCTTTAATAATGTATAAATTTAAATTAAATCAAATAAACCCACATTTTAATTAAGCATTTTCTATTTATACAAATTTACAATCTATCCTATTTTCCTTCAAATGTAACATTTTTTTGGAAAGATCAAGTTTATTTCAAAAGAAAAACTAATTAACCCACATTGTTTTTCGTTTTATTTGAAAACTGAAATTATTTTTAATTTTATCATTCAAACTTTAGCCATTTGGTAAAATTTGATTTAAAAAAAAAACTGTAAAATATAATAGTAACTATCATAATTTATATTTTTAAAAAACTTAAAAGAAATAATTAAAAACAAACTATTTGTTAAGGCTGCCACTTTTAGAAACAAATACTATTTGTTTAGCTTAAATTGTTTATTTTCCAAAAAAAATAAAAAAATACTAATATCAGTATAATATTTTATTTATTGAATTAATTTGTTAAAGATTCAAAAAATAAATATAATTTATATATAAATATAATTAATATGTAGGTTAGTGGAGAAAATTGAAGGAAAAATGTCTTTTAAGTTTTGAATGAAGGATTGGTGACATTGAACAACTTAAAGGGTCAAACATCATTAGAAAACTTGATTAAGTTAATTGTGGACTTGATTAATATTTTCAAAACTTTCTAATCTTTTCAAAAATACAAATCAACCCAACTCACACCCCTCTTCAATCCAAATCAACCAGTCTCTCTCGACAACTTCTCTCAACTCTCTCTCAACCAACAGTTCTGCAAAATTTCTCTCTTCAATATCTGGCGACTTCAACCTCCGGCGATAAATAGTTGGGCGAGTTCCTTTTTGACTTTCAACTGTCAATCGACGTGAAGACTTCTCCGGCGACAACAACTTTGAGTTCTTCGTCGTCTCATTTCTTCTTTCATGGGTAAAAAGTTATGCCTTTTTAGTTATGAAGAAACAAAGGAAATTGAGCCAATTTCTCTTCTAGTATTGGTTAATAATTTCAACATTTCTTGCTTAAATTTGAAATGTGGACTGAATAAAATTCTAATTTCTGACATTTTTTTTCTTGTTGTCGAACTGTTGATTCGATTTGTTCGTGATTTTTTGTCACTGTTGATATTATTACTGTGCGTGTGTGTTTGTTGGTGTTGCTGGGTTGATTTGTTATTTTTCTTGGTAAAAATGGTGTTGCAACAGATGAACCATCTGATGCAACAGATGAAACATCTGATTCAACAGATGTAAATCTAATGCAACAATAAAAATCTGATGCAAAAAATGAACAATCTAACAGATCATTCATCTGTTGCAATAGATGACTCTTCTGTTTAGAAATAATCTAAAAAATAACTCATTTTGCAATAGATAACTCATTTTGCAACAGATGAGTGATCTGTTTCAATAGATGAGTGATCTGTTTCAATAGATAAGTGATCTATTTTATTATTTTCAATAAATTACTCATCCGCTGCAATAGGTTATTTATAGGCTACAACAGATAACCTACCTAGTACAATAGATGAGTGATCTGTTTTAATTGTTTCCAACGAATTACTCATCCGCTGCAACAGGTTATTCATAGGCTGCAATAGATAACCTATCTGGTGCAATAGATAGTGGCCTATTTTTATTATTTCCAATGGATTACTTATCAGCTGTAACAGGTTGGTTATATGCTGCAACAAATATCCTACCTGGTGCAACAAATAAGTGATCTGTTTTTACTGTTTCCAATGGATTACTCATCCATTCTAACAGGTTGGGTACATATTGAAACAAATAACCTTCCTGGTAAAATAGATGAGTGATCTGTTTTTACTGTTTCCAATGAATTACTCATCTGTTCCAACAGGTTGATTATATATTACAACAGATAACCTTCCTGGTGTAATAGATGAGTGATTTATTTTTATTATTTCCAACGAATTACTCATCCGTTGCAACAGGTTGGTTATATATTGCAACATATAAACTACTTGATGCAACAGATTAGTGATCTATTTTTATTGTTTCCAATGGTTTACTTATCCGTTACAACAGGTTATTTATATGTTGCAATAAATAACCTTTCTGGTGCAATAGATTAGTGATCTATTTTTATTATTTCAATGGTTTACTCATCCATTGCAACAGGTTGGTTATATATTGTATCAGATAAACTACTTGGTGTAACAAATTAGTGATTTAGTTTTATCGTTTCCAATGGTTTACTCATCTATTGCAATAGGTCGATTATATGTTGCAATAGATAACATACCTGGTGCAATAGATGTGTGGTCTGTTGGGACTGTTATTTTACTGTTGTGCATGATAGATGTACTGTTGTCCTTTTTACTGATGCATTAATCAATTATAATCTATATTATAGTCCTGTTAATTTAAGAAACTGAATTAAGTCCAAGTAAAGAAACAAGTGAAACAACTAAGCTACATCCACCACTCTATGAGCTTGCTTTACAAGTGTTATCTCAATCAGGAGCAGAAGATAATGAACACAGGGAGGAGGAATGTTTCAAAAGAGATGATCCAAATGCTAATAGCCCTTCCACCGAAGAGTTGTTCAAAACCTTTAGCATTGATTGTTATCCTGTGACAATACAGTGCGCTGGTGCCACAGATTTAATGGGTGATTTCGTGGTTAAGTCAGCCATGGGAAAATCATTCGACGCTTTCAAAAAATACTTTGAGAACAAAAATCGATTTCTTATTTCAAGAAAAGCTGCTTTGGGAATATCTCGATTTGTTGGAGGACAACAATGCTCGTTTCCAGAGAAAAATGGTATATGATCTTCTCAAGCGTAGGTTTATGTATGAAAACAAAGATAAGATGGATAAGGTATGGATAAATTACTGTGGCATGCCTGTTTGTTTTGGTTGGAAGGAGTTTGCTATAGTTACTAGACTAAAATGTTATCCTCCTTCTCCTTCTCAAGTTATATCTACTTTGATCCAAAAAAAAAGCACCCCTCACACCCAAAAAAGTCAAAGGCAACTTGAGTGATCGTGATGACCTGGTATCCATTATTGGTCCAAGCTTCAAAAACAAAAATTTGATAGAAGCGTTGAAAGGTAAAGGATTTTCAAAGAAGCACAAACAATCATTGTGCTTGTTTTGGTTTGTACATAATATTCTTTGGGCGAGAGACGTTAGCAACAATATAAGCCTCGGTTTAATAAATCTCTCTGAGGATCTTGAGGCATTTAACAACTATCCTTGGAGTTATGAAAGCTTCAAAATGACTGTCAAATATTTGTTGACTCCGTTAACGCCAAAGACAGTCAACTTATATGGCTTTCGATGGGCTTTCATGATAAATATTTATTTTATTATGATATGATTCATTTTTTTATTCAATAATACTTTTGATTTATTGGCTTTATGTTATAGGCTTGGGCATTTGAAGCCATTCCTTATTTGAGACAACAAGTGAACTACTAGGAAGATATTTTCTGTCCAAGAATCCTGAGATGATTGTCAGCTAAAACTGATAAAAATGTAAAATTTCTTGATCTTTTTAATTACCGAAAGAAGCGGTAAGTCTAATTCTAATCAAGTTTTTATTTTAATTAATAATTATTTTAAATGATTTCATTATCATTCTAATATATGTACTGATTTATTTTAGATTGTCCATCCGTGGCTTGTTCCAACCTATTGGGAGTTGAAGATGCCATTTTTTATTACTTTATGATCTGTGCAAACTTTATTGGACCCTAAAGTCGTTGATAGAATAAAAATGAAATTGTTTGGAGCAACAACTATCACAAGAAAAACAATTTTATAGGGTGGGTTTATTGCTGTTGATGATGGTAGTGGTAGTGGTGCTGCTGTTGGGGCTAATGATGCTCCCCTTACTGTTTTTGAAATAAGAAGCCATTATGATTATGATCATACTGGTTATACAAATTTTTCTCCAGATTTTACCACATCTAGCGAATCTTCTGCATGCAAATGTCAAGACTGCAAGGCAAAACATAATGGAGTGATTAATGCTATTAATGCACTAACTGCTTCTGTAAAGGAAATGACATCTAAGAGGGGTGTCATTCCATCAAAGAGGATTTCATATCCATACATTCTACTAGAGATTAAGGTGGCTAAGAGGAGAAGGAAATATATTTTTAAGGCATCATCAAGCATCCAACAACAACAACAACAACAACAAACCCAGTGTATTCCCACTTAGTGGGGTCTGGGGGGGTAAGATGTACGCAGTCCATACCTCTACCTCTGATGAAGTAGAAAGGCTGTTTCCGAAAGACCCCCGGCTCAAGTCACGAGATATCACACAAACACATAGTATAGCACAGAAGCAGATGACATAATATAGATACGGCACCCATAAGGAATATAAAACAGAGTAAAGCAGGAATGCAGGAATATAAAGCAGAGGAAAGCACACAGATTCGTAATAAACATGGAGCACGGAACACGAAACACTGAATACGGAATCATAACAGGAATACACCCCCACCAATTAATTCCCTACACTAGCGACCCGAACTGGCCCTAATCCTCTGCCGTAATTCGCATCTTCCAGACCTTCCTATCTAGGGTCATGTCCTCGGTGAGCTGTAACTGTTCCATGTCCCGCCTAATCACCTCACCCCAGTACTTCTTCGGTCTACCCCTTCCCCGTCTAAAACCATCCAACGCTAGCCTCTCACACCTACGGACCGGGGCATCCATGCCCCTCCTCTTCACGTGTCCGAACCATCTCAATCGTGCTTCCCGCATCTTACACTCCACTGAAGTCACACCAACCTTCTCCCGGATAGTCTCATTCCGAACTCTATCCCCTCGGGTCAGTCCACACATCCAGCGCAACATCCGCATTTCTGCCACCTTCATTTTTTGGATGTGGGAGTTCTTAACTGGCCAACACTCCGCTCCATACAGCAAGGCCGGACGGACTACCACCCTATAGAATTTGCCTTTAAGCTTGGGCGGCACCTTCTTATCATCAAGCATCCAAAAAAGCAAAATTACAACGCCTCTGTCTTTGTCTTGCACCGCTGTTCAATGTGTAAGGGCCACAACAGAGCAGCATGAGCTGAAAAAGGTGAATGTATATCATCTGTTCCAACAAACAAACAGACACATATCTATTTCAACAGATGATACATCTGTTAAAAATTATCAAATAGATATATACATCTGTTGCAACTGTTGTTTAACCTGTTGCATTAGATGTGTTATCTGTTGCAACATATGTCCATCTATTTGAGCAAATCAAATAGGTTTTCGTACTGTTTTAATTTCTACCAACAAATGAGTCTTATGTTGCAACAGCTGGGTCACCTATTCGAATTTATTCCAATAGATGATCCATCTATTGCAACATAAGACTCATCTGTTGCAACAGATGGACAACGTGTTGTATATCTGTAATTAGCATTGACAATTCTGGCTTTCCAGGTGGATGTCACAGTAGAAGCTATTATTGATGAGCATAATATCACAGTCGATAATCCATTAACTGCTTCCAAAGAAGAAGAAAAAGTGAAGCTTGTCAGTTTGGGAGAACGGAAGAATTACCCATTTAAAGGGTTCATCATCTCAGACGATGCTCCAAAAAGACTAACAAAGTTGATCAATGACTATTCAGAATGGATTACCGATGGGCTGTTAAAGCATCATGTAGGTAGGTACATAAATCAATTTTAAAGATATTGGTTTATACAATTCTTGTTGTAGGAACATGATATTAACATACATAAATCATCATGTAGAAAATAAAATAATGAACACTACAAAGTGAATGAATCGAGTTTTGATTTTGATATGTTCGACTTTGTTGTTTTACATCTCGAAACGAAGAATTGGTTCTATTTGATGTCACAACCCCAAACTTGTTGGAATGATGAGGTTTAAATGCCATACATATTACTATTAATTAATACTTTATTTAATTGCATCTGCATATTAATTTTTTCACTACATAATCCAAAATATTTGATAATATGTGTAGCACATCGATGTCATTTTTTACTACCTCTGAAAAAGGCCAAGTTGCAAACATAAGAACAATACAGATACATGCCAGACAATTATTTATACAAAGTATACATAAATAATGCCTACGATAGGTATTGTCAACAATAGCCAGAAGTTTCCTGAAATGAAGAATGCTTAATCAACATCATCAAAGATTTTAACATTCCAGCTAGCTTACCTTGGCATTTGGTCGACGAAGTGTACATCCCAATCAATTGTGGAGATGAATTTCATTGGGTGTTGGCTGTCGTCATTTTAAAAGAGAGGCGCATTCGAGTTTATGACTCAATGTAGCAAAGGAGACATTCTGGGCCATCACCTGAGATACAAAAGCTGGCTAAAATATTTCCTACTTATCTTGACATAAGTGGCTTTTTGGACCAAAAGGTTCGTACTGAGTGGTCGACGATTGAAGCATACCGGGATAAAATGGGTAATCCATTTGATAGCAATATATTGAAGAAATTGCTCAAAAAACCATTGGTAGCTTGTAAGTATGAGTGTCATGATTTAGTTTCATTCCATAAATTTCACAACGCTTACATGAACTGCAAGATATGAATTATCTGTTTTTTTAAAACACAGGAATTACAGTCTTTTTGTTGTCGCTTACGTCGAGTATTTGAGCGTTGGATTATAAGTATCATATGATGGACTTGATTTCAGATTACTCCGCAAAAGATATGCTGCTCTTTTATGGAAATACGGAGAAGCGAAAGCCCAGAAGCCATACGCAAGCGACATTAAGGATCCACGATGACCAAAGCTAAATTTCGTAGCACTGAATGAAGAACAACTTATCCATATTGAGTAGATCTTTATAGCTTGAGTCTGTCAATATAATAACCTATCCTCCTTGTTTTAACTTGTTGATTTATTTGTAGAGTAGATCATTTAGACCCATAATGACTTTTTTACATTTTATTTATTTGTTGAGTTATTTCATGTAATTTCCAAAGGCTTCGATTTATTTTATGTTGTCTATGAATATAATTTAATCCTTAGTTTTGAACATGTTAATTGAATAGAATACTAGATTCAAATATTGCAACAGATAATACATCTGCTGTAATAGACGACATATCTTATCAAACAGATTTAGACATGTTGCAACATATAGGTCATCTGCTGAAAATTATTTAAAAGGTCTTCCTACTTTTTTTATTTGTTCCAACAGATTACCTATTAGTTGCAATAGATAGATTATATGTTACAACAGATTGTATATCTATTACGATAGACAAACTGGGAACATCTACATAATGCAACAAATGACCACCATATTCCAACAAATAATCAATCTGTCTTACCAGGTATTAGATCTGTTACAACAGATATACAATCTTTTGCATTATAAAAATTCATCTTTCGGCAGACATAAAAGTTATTACCACTACATGTAAAGTGAAGTGGCTTGAAATAAATAATTGTTATCGTGTTTGTCTCTGTTTTTGTATATATTCTTCTTTATACACGGGCTCCAACCATTTAGTTAGGTCATCTACAGGAAATTATATAACAGGTCTTCCTACTTTTTTTATTTGTTCCAACATATTACCTATCAGCTGCAATAAATATATTATATGTTGCAATAGATTATATATTTGTTGTGATAGACAGATCAGAAAACATCTGTATGATGAAATAGATGACCAACCTATTCCAACAGATAATCAATCTATCATAATAGGTACTATATCTGTTACAACAGATAGACAATCTGTTGCTTTATAAAAATTCAACTTTTGTCAGACATAAAAGTTATTGCCACTACATGTAAAGTAAAGTTGCTTGAAATAAAAAATTATTATCATGTTTGTTTTTGTCTTTGTACATATTCTTCTTTATACATGATCTCCAACCATTTAGTTAGTACCCCATATGCCAGACCTTTTGTATCTTTCCCATAACGGCATCATACGTACCGATTATTTTTATATCGGTCAGCAAACACTCGATATATACAAGCGAGTATGGCCCGCACGCTGCACCACTTTTATTTTTGTAGAGCTGGATGTTCTTATTTCGACCTTTAAAATCCTATGATTCCTTCCTTAAGACTTCTGCCGGCAAATGATCCATCAGCTTACTCTGCGCCAACAACTTTGGGAACAACTTTAAGAGTGGCTTCACGTAGGTTAAAAACGTGTCCTCGTTGAAGACAGGTAAGTTACAATCATAAACCTTAATCTTTCCCTCGTCGAGTAGTATCTCATTAGTGAGAAAATATTTAACTTCTACGTTCATGACTGCAAGGATTCTCTTTGCCTTAGTCCAGCTCTTACCGTGTGGATATGGCCTCTTCCCTCTAACATATTTAATCACATCTTCATCCCATTCAAATGTAGAAACTAACTTATCAAATCTCCGGCCACCGGGACCAGCTTGCCTGTGGAGATCATCGTACCTATCCTTAAAATTATTGTAGAAGTTGATGTCCATTATCCTATCAGCAACATCATAAGTATCTGGGTATGCTAATTACCTTCCCCTCATGAGGTAGAGAATTTCATCAACATACTGTGGTATAAGAAGACAATTTTTAAATAGGTTAGTAATTGTAAAGAAGAAAAACACAGTGAAAAGATTCTGTTGTAGAGGGTTCTCTGAATCAGTTCACAGGTTACCCAGCTAAAGCAACTTATACAACAGATGTGTATATTACAACAGAATACCCATATGTTACAACATATTACACATCTGTTGCATAGCTTCTTCTTCATAGAGTAGATAAGAAGGCTAGGTTAGCAAAAGTAAATTTACATTGTCCACTACAACTCATGCATATTTGTCATATTCGTGAAGTCTTTGGCAGTAAATGAATGCATGGTGTATTTTTTCGGAACCTTCGTCTTGTCATTCATGATTTCTTGCAGTTCCTTCTCCTTTTCGTAGCTAAGTGCCGCGTATATGTCGACCTTTTTCAGCGGCCCCTGAACTTCAGCTGCAAATTTTTTGTTTTCACAATGGAAAGTATTTGTCTAATATTTTTTCCCTTCCTTCTAACCGCCACTGTAGGAGTGTATGACTCCCTCACCTTCTTGGATGGTATGAAACCCCTCTTAGATTTCAACTCTTCGATAGTTTTAGCAATAATCTTTAGTTTTTCAAGGAGTTTATCCTCTCTATCCTCGTACACTTTGCATTTACAATGAGAACGTGGGGGTAAAGAGAGACCACTGTAAGGGTGGAAGGGACTGGTTTAGGGGTGAGAGGGACCTGTGTAAGGGTTGATTTTAAATGTATTTATTTTTTCCTGAGCACCAACATGCTCATAATCATGACTGGTAGTAGCAGCATCATCATGATGGCTGCCACCACCATAAAAAACTCCACCAGTAATACCCCCAGAAGAAGCACCCGAATCTGTTGCAATAAAAGGTTGGTCATGAAGAGCTTCAACATTAGGCTGACTTTGCCTAACTGCTCTTCTTATGGCTGTTTTTCTAGCCAATTCATTCTTTATTAACTCTACCGTTGGGTCCGTTTTTGTATCAACAAGACCTAGAGTAATAAAAGAAGTCATCCCCAACTCCTGCTCAGTAGGCACGATCCAAGGATACACAACCTATAAAAAAAGACATGAGAAATTTAAATCATATAATAATAATTTGTAGTCAGTTGGGTTACATGTTAACACAGCCAACTTATGCAATAGATGATCTAGCTACCACAATAGTTGATCTGTATGTCATAATAGATTGATAATATATTGCATCAGATTACCCATTTATTGCATAATTTGTAGTAGATGGGTAATCTGTTGAGTCGGGTTCAGAGAACCAGAGCAAAAGATGGTTAATCTGTTGTGAAATATGGATCGTCTGTCACAACAGATTATCCATCTGTTGCACCAGCTGCAGTTGATGGGTAATCTATTGCAATAGATGACCCATTTATCGCAACAGATGGCACATCTATTTTAATATCTTTCTTTGAGGCAAATTATTTTAGTTGAAAGAGGACATACTGCATCATCCAGAGGGTTAAAGAGATCAGCCTCGTTAATATTTTTTTGCTTCCCTTTGCAGCCAATCACCTAAGGATCCTTGGATGAGAAGCCTCATCTGGGTAATCCTTGAACTACTTTTGAAAGGGAGGAATGACTTCATATGCCCAAGCCTAAAAAATATAAATAGGAAGCAAGGAAAAAAAAATCATAATAACTATATTCAATATAAATTAATTGATGAGTAAAAATAGTGATCAATTTTTTCATAAAAGCCCATGGAAAGCCGTGTAATGTGATCGTCCTTGTGGATAGCTTTGTTCGTAAATATTAGACAGTTAAGTAGTAGCTGTCATATCCTCAGGGATAATCATTGAATTTCTCAAAATCATCAACAAGTGCCAACAAATCATCTTCTATGACTTTCCTGACGTCTCTTGCCAATAAAACGGAATGGACAAACCAAACTAAGCACAATTTCTCCCTGTAGTGCTTTGGTATGTTTTTATCCTCGAGATTTTCCATCAAATCCTTGCCATCAAACCAAACTAAGCACAATTTCTCCCTGTAGTGCTTTGTAGATACGTCCAATAATACCCAACAACCCATCTTTTTTCCCTTGCGTTTGTTAGACCCTTTGTGGAGTGTTTTCTTGATGAGAGGTTCTTTTGGACGATGACATCTTAAGCCCGTCACTATGGCAAACTCTTTCAATCCAAAATAAGCCGGCATGCCATAGTACTTGATCCAGATTTCATCCATATTTTTTTCGTCCTCCTTTGAATATTTATCATCTCCCGCGTACTTGATCCTGCGCTTGAGAAAACCATATACCATGCTCATTGGGAAACGAAGAGTGCGGTCCTCAGGCAGCTTAAGAAAGTATGCAAAGCAGATCCTCTTAAAAAGTTCGTCTATGTTTTTATTCTTCATAATACTCCTAAGTTCATCAAAATGTTTCCCCAACTGATATTTTAGTACAAGATCACCAGTTACTTCTTTAGGGCGATCCATCAGCATCGCAACTCAAAATCTGTCGATATTAATGGTTTTGGCAGTATCATGTTGGGATTTCGACATTAATTTACGCCTCAGTGGTGAGAAGGAGTTATCACTTTCCTCATCTTCATTTTGCCTTGACTGAGATGGTTCAGAAAGTTTCTCCAAATCTATCTGTACTCTAGCTTTTTTTGTTGGGTGGTCAGAAGTTGATCCACTTTTAGTTTCTTTTCTTTTAGGAGACATCTTTTAACTACAAACAATAGAAAAATAAAAAATACATTGCATTTGATGTCTGCATAATTTTTTAAAAAAAGGTAAGATAAATTTCAATAAATTATTCTGCGCCACATTACAAAAAAAATACTCCAACGGATAACTCATCAGTTGGAATAGATGGGGAATCTGTTTGAAGACCTATTTAATATCTCCCAACAGATCTTCCACCTATCACAACAGATGGACCACCAAAACCACCACCAATACCACAACTAATGCCACCACTAATGCCACTATCAATGCTACCAAGACAACTACTAATCTCACCAATACCAACACCAAGACCACCGACAACACCACCAAAACCATAATTACCGACACCACCAACAACAACCACCACCAACACCACAAATATCATCCAATAATACCATGATAGTCAACAAAACACTGATATAAAACCTAGGATTTTCTCGGGGGCTTCCTACTTTTTAGCATCAAAACTTAAAATTGTTAACTTATTCTTGAAGATAATAAAACTAAAAGTCTTATTTTTCATCATTAACTAACAAACCCTAATTTTTAGAATAAATAACAAATGTAGAACTTTTCTCAAACTCTGTTACCTGCAAAGACAGAGAAGACGATGGAAACAAGCGAGAATAAAGTCAAAAATAATAACTATGTGGTCGAAAATGGAAAGAAAATCGATCTATTTTAAAGGGTTGAGCAATATGTTGATTAGTTGTTGTCTATATTATTAAGAGAGAGAAAGAGAGAGAGAGAGAGAAAGAAGAGCGAGAACTTCATATTTAAAATAAGGAAAAGTTTTTTCACGCAAATGGATGATTTGTATGGGTTGATTTATAATTTTGAAAAAGAATGACAAGTTTTGAAATTATTAATTTGGTCCGAATTGATCTTAATTAATTTTTAAAATTTTAAAAGATATAATTTTTAAAATATTAAGTTAATGAGAATCTTTTCAACTCAGAATGATCGATCGATAACTCGGGTCGAGATGAACGCAATACCAATGCTATGCAATTGCAAAGACTCAATTGAAGTTGTAGTTGACCTTATGAACTCATTCATCCCTAGTTCCACCTAAATCAATTAAGGTACTAGCTTAACATTAAGTTAATGAAAACTCACTCATCCCTAGTTCCACCTAAATCAATTTAGATACTAGTTTAACATTAACTTAATGCGAATTTTCAACTCAGAGTGATCGATCAACGACTCGGGTCAGGATGAACGCAACACCAACACCATACAATTGCAAAGACTCAATTGAAGTCGACCCTATGAACTCATTCATTCATACCTAGTTCCACCTAAATCAATTTCAATGAAATCTGTTGCAATAAATGGCTGAGTTGTTGGAAATTTTCAAACAGATATTCATATCTGTTGCAACAGATGACATATCTGATTTAATTATCAAATAGACATTTGCATTTGTTGTGATAGATGACAGAGTTGTTGGAAATTTTCAAGCAGATATTGATATCTGTTGTAACAGATGACATATCTAATTTAATTATCAAATGGACATTTGCATCTGTTGTTATAGATAACTGAGCTGTTGGGATTTTTCAAATAAATATTGATATCTATTACAACAGAAGATATACCTATTTGAATTTTTTTTCCTTTTAATTTTAAAGCAAGCTTCTATCCGAGTAGATAAAGTAGTACTACTAAAGGCGGTAAAAAATATTTCTTGGATAAATTAAAAATCTCATTGAGTATTCTTATCTTGTCTTTTCAATGTCACCCGTCTTCTTTCTCATGCCCCTCAAATTATTAATGAATATTACTAAATGAATATTGAAACCCTTAATACATTTAGAATTATCTTATCTCTCCTTCAGCCCTAAATTTATTTTATTCATCTCTCATCTTTTTCTTTCTTTCATCTTTAGGGTTATTACAACCTTTTCTCTCTCTTTTCTATTCTCTTTCTTATAAAGATCCTTTTGGATCTAAACCGATCCATATCTGAGATTCCTCGACTGAAATTATTATTTTGATTCACTATTTCTCTTACATTCTCATCTTCTTCTTTGCAAGTTATTTACATCTATTTTTTATTTAATTACCATTTACCCATATCATATTTACTTAAAAAAATTGAAGGAACTTTTAAGTATTGAATAAACAAACTGAGAATTTTTATTATAATATGCAAAAAAAGTCATCTGTTGGGAGAAGTTTAAAAGCCTTGTTAGGAGTATCATTTTTTCTGTATGTATTTTGTTTGTTTCTTTATTGTTGATGTTGTTATTGATGTTGTTGGTAGGGTTGGTGTTGTTGTAATTTGTGGTGTGGTGTTGTTAATGGTGTTGGAACAAAGGATTTTGCTTCTTTGTTGTTGATGATGTTGTTTAAGGTGTTGGAATAAATGATGTTATTTCTTTGTTGTTGATATTTTTTCTTTGTTATTTCTTTATAGTTTATGCTGTTGTGGATGTTGCAATAGACGGAGCAACTGTTGGAACAACTCAAACCACTAGCAAGGTTGGTTTGATGTATTTTAATAGATTTCATATCTATTGCAACAGACTTCACATCTATTATAACAGACAGATAATGTTCTTTCTGTTCTTCTTTTGTTTTACATTAATTTTTTCCTCTTCGTTATAGATATTAGGAATTAAATTTGATCAATTTTTGCCCGACCAACACAAGAGGCTACAGTAAAGATGGGTTCAGAGGAATAAGCTGCTTGCAGATGAAACCACTTCATATATGGGAGGAATGTATTACTGATAATGTTATTGTGAAAACACACATAGAGTACACTAATTTTGTGAATGCTGTTTTTACCATTTAGTCATTGATTATTCAAATAAGATATATGCAATTTTATAGTTAAGTTTGATAGGTCCGAACTGATAAGGCTAAGGGACCATGAATATGGTTCTGATACCCTGTTAAGATTTAATATCGGTTGTTGCTCATGTTTATGTGTCAAGCATTGTGAAGGGTTCTAGCATTGTAAAGGTATCTAGTTTTGGTATCATTGTAAAGAGATTCAATAGCGATTGGACTAACTTTTAGGGTGTATTGGACTCGAAGAAGGCCTTCAAAGCCTAGAACTGCATCTAACAAGAATAAAAAATCAATATAGTTATTGCCCTAGCCCAAATTTATATGGTTGGGTTGCTCAAGGTGATGATTATACACTAGAAGGTGTTGTAGGAGAATGCCTACATGGGAAAAAAGGAGTCGATGAAAAACTATATCATCTAAGAGCTAATTGAAGAAGAGAAATAGGGTAGAAAAGAACTTCTAGCAAATCTGGTCGATGAAACTGAATTAGAACATGAGAAATCGGAATCAAGTGAAAATATGAAAGTGTATCCAGTAATGTAAATTCGTATGTTGTTTCTCTGAAAAAAGAATAGTATAGATGGACACTTTGCTAGGGAGCTGCAACTAGGTAGCGCGGTCGGGATAATCACCTAGATAGAAATAACAGAAGACTAAGAATGCAGGCTCGTGATCTTCAAGGGTTGAAATGATGTATAGCAAGTCAAGAAAACTTACCTCAATAATAGCTACAGTTAAAATAAGAAATCTAAGAGAAGACTGCAATTTTTGAATTTTAAATTGCATCCCATGTCTTCTTATTTGTGGTTTCGATTAGGTCCACTATTGTTGACCTGATCGGAACTACAAACAAGATTTAAAGACAAATTGGATACAATTGATTGTGTTTTCTAGCCTTAGCATGCTTTTAACATATCTTAGAAAAGATCAGATGCTTGCTGTAGTATGTGAATCTTGATAATTTTCAAGCTTGCCTCTAGCTTGTCGATTTGGTTCAAAGAAGACCAACAACTCTATACCAACTTCAAATACGGCAACGACAAGCTTGAATACCAAATCGGCAAGCTGGAGGCAAGCTTAAAAATTATCGGAATTCACATACTACAAAAAGCATCTGATCTTCTCCAAGATATGTTGAAAGTATTCTAAGGCAAGAAAACACAATAAATTAATCCATATTGCTAAGGAAGTAGTGATACTCAATCTGCCTTTCAATATTGTTTGTGGTTCCGATTAGGTCAACAACAGTAGACCTAATCAGAACCACAAACAAGAAGGCATGGGATGCAATTTAAAATTTTAAAATTGTAGCCTTCTCTTAGATTCCTTATTTTAACTGCAGCTGTTATAAGCGTAAGTTTTCTCGACTTACTGTACATCATTTCAACTCTCGATACTCGCAAGGCTACTTTCTTAGTCTTCTATTATTTTCTATCTAGGTGATTATCTCGACCATGCTACCTACTCACAGTTCTCTAGCAAAGTATCCATCTGCATTATTTTTCTTTCAGAGAAACAACAAACAGATTTACATTACTGGATACACTTTCATATTTGCACTTGATTTAAATTTCTCATGTTTTAATTTAGTTTCATCGGCCAGATTCGCTAAAAGTTCCTTTCTACCCTATGTCTCCTATTCAATTAGCTCTCAGATGATATAATCTTTCATCAACTCCCCTTTCCATTGTAGGAATTTTCCTTCAGATTCTTCTATCCTATAATCATCTTCTCGAATAACCCTTCCATATAAATTTAAGCCAGGAGAATTTCTATTGATTTAACATTCTTGTTTGATGTAGTGTGAGGTTTTGAAGGCCTTCTCAAAGTTCAATGCACACTTAAATTTAAGTCCAATCGCTATTGGATTTATGCAATGACACCAAATATTGATCCCTTCTCATAACTTAACTGGCATAAACATGAGCAACAACCATCAGTAATTCGTAACAGGGTATCAACACCATCATCATAAGGACCTCGACCTTATCAATTCAAACCATCAAACTTAACTGTACAATGCAGGATCTTGTTTGAATAATCAGTGCCTAATTAATTAAAAACTGCATTCACAAAAATATTGTACTATGTGTGTGTTGTCCCGATGACCTTATCAGTAATACTTAACTCGCACACATGAAAATGGATCCATCCATCTGCACGCACTTTATTCTTACTAACCCATCTATGGGTTAAATTGAATAAACAGATGATTAACAAGTTGCAACAGATGCCACATCTATTTAAATTATGAAATGATTATAGACATATATTACGACAGATGATCAATCTATTGCGACATAGAACTTATCTATTGGAAATATCAAACAGGTATATGCATCTGTTGCAACAGTTTTAATATTTTGTAAATCATCCAACAGATAGAATGTATTTTGCAATAAATTACGCATTTGTTAGATTTATTTTAAAGCAATTTTCTTTTCTTTCCGAAATACAATAAAGATACAATTTTATTTAGATCCATTTTTTTAATTTACATATTCAAAAATTCGCCAATTTTATTTAATTAAGGAATAAACAGCCGTGGCTATTTGTCTAACCCCTTCCTTTATAAAGAGGTCCCTTCTTACTCGTTTATTCTACTACTACACTTCCAGATATGGCTGATCCAGATTCGTAAAAGAAGATTTATATCGAGTCCTTCCGAAAACTTTGAAGGCAGTATGATGAACTCCAGAGGGATTTGGCCGGCTTCAGAGCAAGGCTGAGGAGGGTCCTGCTGTTGCTGGATGAAAATTGTCCTTCAGACAATGAAATTAGTAATAGTAATACTTATAATAATAATAATAATAATGATAATAATAATAGTAGTAATAATAAATAAGTTATGTTTTTCCTTTTAGTGTATGTAATGTATTTTCCTTTTTTATATTGGATCTACATAAACAGATGGATCATATGTTGCAACAGATGATTATTAATAAAAAAAGGATTATTATTATTATTATTAAGAGGGTGAAAAGTCTTTAGTCATGACTTTTTTCATATGAAAAAGGGTTCATAAAATAAGGAAATAAATGATAAACATAATTTATAGCCGTAAAAGAACGGTTATTTAATTTTAATAACTGATCGTGACTCTTTGAAATATTTTTTTTAAAATTTATTTTTTTAATTTATATAATAAAAAATTTACCAAATTTGGATTAAAGATAAAGATATGATGATTATTAAAAAAGATATATGTTGCAACAAATAGATTATCTAATACAACAGATTGTAGATTTGTTGTAATAAATGGTATATCTGTTGTCATAGATGGGTTATATGATGCAACAGATATATAATCTGTTGCCATAACTCAATAAAAATGGTTACTGAAAAAAACTTATCAAGTCATAACTTTCCACAGTAGTAAAAAAGTCACCAATTTGAATATAATTAATAAATGGAGGTGAACAATTGCGCCTTTTTATTTTTGAATCTATTTTTTTAATTTATATAATAAAAAAGTCACCAAATTTGGATTAAAGATAAAGATATGATGATTATTAAAAAAGATATATATTGCAATAGATATATTATCTAATGCAACAGATTGTAGATTTATTGCAACAAACAGTACATCTGTTGTCACAGATGAGTTATCTGATGTAACAGATATATAATCTGTTGCCACAACTCAATAAAAATGGTTACTGAAAAGAACTTATCAAGTCATAACTTTCCACAGTAATAAAAATGTCATCAGTTTGAGTGTAATTAATAAATGGAGGTGAACAGTCCCGCCTTTTTGCCTAACTCATTCAAATTCAATCCTCTATAAATAGGCCCCTCCTTACTCGTTCATTCTACTACACATATCTATTTATTTCTTTCTCTTGTCTTTCATATTACACCTTCAACTACTTTCTTTTCAAGGACTTGATAGCTTTCCCTATCTCGGTAAGTTTTTTCTTGCTTTTTGTGTAAGTATATGTTGTATTACTTTTAGATTCTTTTCTTTACTTTTGTTTTTGTATTTTGTTATCAATTTATGCGTATTCAAGATATGACTGATTCAGTGTGGGATGTCACTATTTTATGAGACGCCGTACTAGAATCGCTAAGGCAGGTTCATGACATACAGTGGGAGTTGACCGCTGTCAGAGTAAGGATATTGGGGGAGATCCACAGGATGAGGAGGGCGCTGCTACTGCCGGTTAAAGATTGGCCGGCTGACAATAATAATAATAATGATGATGATAATGATTACGATAATAATAATAATTAGATTATTTTTTTCTTTTACCCATGTATAAATGTATTTATATTTATTTTGTTTAATAAAAATATTTATGTTTCATCCACTTTGACATTTTAATTTTTATTCTATCTATTTCTTTCTCTCAACAAACATGTCGACAATTAAGGAATAATTTAAATCCCAGTATCAATAGCAAGTGATCAACATATTGGTTATCTGTTGGGTTTGTGATAGGAGCTATATTGTGTTGTTTGAAATAGATTATTTATCTGTTGCAATAGAATTATAATATATTACAATAGATAAATATTGTTGTGCAACAGATTAATTATCTTTGAACCAAATTATTAATATTCACAATAGAATACCCATCTGTTCGATTCATGTTATGGGCACTATACAACTATAAACATGAATCCAACATATGAAATATTTCTTTTAACTATGTATTTTTATTTTTTTATTTAATAAAAATTTTATGTTTCATCCACTTTGACGTTTTAATTCTTATTTAATTTTCATTTTGTCTATTTCTTCTTCTCAACAAACATGTCTACGATTAAGGAATAATTTGAATCCAGTATCAATAGTAAAGAGATCAACATACGGGTTATCTGTTGGGTTTGTGACAGGAGCTATATTGTATTGTTTGAAATAGATTATTCATATATTGTAACAAAATTATAATATGTTGCAACAGATAAATATTCTGGTGCAACAGATTAATTATCTGTTGGAACAGATTACTAATCTGGTGCAACAGATTAAATGTCTGTTGGAACAAATTATTAATATGGTACAACAAATCATCCATCTGTTCTATTCATGTTACGGGCACAATGAAACCATAAACATGAATCCAACATATGAGTCTTATGTTGAAAAAAAATATCTATCCAGTGCAACAGATAATGGATCTGTTTAAACAGATGGCTCTTATGTTGCATTCATGTTTGCGTGCTAGCTATTGTTGAAAAAATAACACACTAGCAATTACCAAGATGACAAATTTAACTAAAAAGCATAATTGGACTTACCAAAGTCTCCTATCAAGTAAATGCCAAAGTTGAAAGTGATATACGAAATAAAATTTGACCTAAGAAATTGGTCAAAGAGCAGTAGTTGTGGTAACAACAACAATAGTGGTCAACAAAAAGAATATGAAGAGGATAATGAAGTATAAGATGATAATAATGAAGCAGAAGATGATGAATAAAGCAGCAGCAAAAATGAGCAATAAAAATCGAGAAGAGAGAGAAGACAACAACGAATGAGAAGAGAGAGAAACACCCCCCTTTTCCCTCTGTTTCCCATTATATAAACTAATATTTGGATCAAAGTGTAAATTTAAAAACTTGTGGGTTATTTTAAAATTTCGTCAACTTTCTTAATCCATAATAAAGTAATTGTCACCTCCATCAATTATTAAGACTTGTGTCACCTACACCTCATTTTAAAACTCTTTTGTTACCTACAGCCTAAAGCCCCAGGTTAGTGGGAGTTAACGGAGAGTAAGTGCGTGGAGGTTAGTTTTTGTCCTTTTTTTCAGATTTATTTTTATTTTTAATAATAAATTGTAGTAACATTAAAATTTTAAAAATTTAAAGAAAAATAATAAATATAAATATTAATTAAAAAGAGAGAAAAAATCCTAAAAAGACTACCCTATTTTCTCAGGAAAGATCCGGTTCTTTTAACAATAAGTTTTTTATGTCTATTTTGATTTCTTAATGAGTTTTTTTTTTTAGAAATTTAACATTCACTAACCAATCTTTAACTAAATAACTAACTTGTCCTAAAAATATACCTGTGTCAATTATATAGGCTGTCACTTGGCAAATTTATAGGCAAGACTTTCTTGTTATTTAGTAGATATATAGATATATATATTCCAATTCATCCTCAACCCTATTCATACTCTCTTCATTTTGTATTAATTGATTTTTTTTAAATATCTATTTTAATTTATTATTCAAGTTTTAAAATCAAGAGTATTTTATACATATGTTTTTATTTTATCTTTGATAGAAATACTAAATACATCCATTGTTTACAAAATTAATGAATGGTGCATAAATGATGTCAATTCTCAAAATCAAAATTAAATAATTATTACTAGTTTCAAATATAAATACTCAATATTTTAGACGTAATGCATGAGATGAAAAAATATGTATCAAATTTTAATACTCCCTCCGTCCCATTTTATGTGTCGCCATTTGACTGGGCACGGAGTTTAAGAAATAAGGAAAGACTTGGTAAAGTTTACCAAATTATCCTTTATCAAAAAATGTGCCAATATTTTTTTTTTAATTAAGTGGGACCAATAAGGGTAAAAGAGTAATTGTGCCTTTAAAAAGTTGCCAAATAAGGAAAGACGACACTTATTTTGGGACGGATTAAAAAGGAAATGATGACACATAATTTGGGACGGAGGGAATATTTAATAATTACACTGATTATTACACTTTAAAAGGCATACAATGGTAAATATGTAAAATGCATCTCTATTTATTGATTTCAAAATGGGTATGTCAAGTCTATAGGGAGTATTATGTTTGGTCAAACTTGTAGTTTGTTTGGTCAAACTTCAAAAAACAATTTACTTTTAAAAAGTATTTTAACTTTTTATAAGTTCTTTTAAATGTATTTTTCTCAAAAGTGATTTTCAAATAAACTATTTTAGGGTACGTGCCTTGCATGCGTTTTTAATGTTAAATAAGAAATTTACATATATTTATTTGTGCAATGTTTACATTATTACCTTCAAAATTACGTGACATTGTTTCGATGAGAACACAATTTATATGAAGTAATTTATATTTTAATTTATATAAAGTAGATGTTAAGATTTCCACGTACTTTGCACGTGTATATCGAGTTAATTAATAATAAATTTATATAAAAAGATAAATTATTATGTGTATGTTTTATTTGGGTAATTTTTTTAAAAAGTACTAAACATAATTAGTGATTTGATAAAAATAATAATTAAATATAATTGAATAAATAATTACGCTTTCGTTTGGTACCAAGCTTTAGCAACAACTTTATGGAAATATATTTTGAGATTGTAAAGCAAAATGTGTCCTAAAGTTTGAATACCAAAATTCAACTTCAAGACACATATTTGAACTTTGAACTTACAAAGAGTAAACACTACCTCCTAAAATTCTATTAAAAATACAAATTTATGATATTCAAATTAGTTGTGATACATGCATTGTACGTATTTATTTTGTTGATTTATACCCTATTAAAAGTATGAAGATCTTTAAAAAGTGACGATTGAATTTTTTATCCTTTATCAAAAGACTCTATGATAAAAAAAATAATCATAAATATTTTTTCTTGGTTAAGAAGATTGCATTAAGTAAATAAGCTATAATAATGGTTACAAAAGGTAAAACTCAGTCTGGTTCTACAGTGAAGCGGTTTGGCCTATGCCCGGTGTTAAAGTTGTTCGTCCTAACAATTCTAGAGTAGTTATTTCCATTGATGTCTGCCCATACTTGGTCCAATGCATACACCAGAGGAACTACAAAAAGGTGAAGACTTTTGGAGGCCTCCATTGCATCAGCTTTCTTTGCCAAAATATCAGCAACTATGTTCTGTTCTCAGTAGCAGTGCTTAACGGTTGCTCATACTAGTTCTTTTAGCATCCACCGGCAATCATCAAGTAATGAGTTGTAATAAGTATTACCATCATGAAATATATGAATTATATCTTTGGAATCTATGTTGATTTTTGGAGGTTTAAGATTTTTCTGAAGAGCTAGGTTGAGCCCTTCTCTGAGAGAAAGCAAATCCATCTGATTATTGGTAGTTGTTACATAGATTTTACTGAAACTAAGGGTCCAATTGCCAGAATGATCTCTAAAGATGCCCCTATCCTCCCTTTCCCCTAGTTGCTTAGACATGAGCTGTCAGTGTTAAACTTGTAAGACCTTATCATGGGAAGTTCCCACTTCAGGGAGATAGTAGTAGAGGTGTTTTTGTTGTTGGTATTATATTAAAGTGGGAGTATTCCACAGCTTTAGAGTAGGCGTGGGCAAAAGAGGGAGAGTCATTGCCATTGTTGAACCTGATACTATTTTTATTTTTTTAAATAACCTAAAGGCAAAAGGGCAGGAGGGTACTCCAAGGGACAACACTGATAAAGTCTTTGTTTTTCAGCCAAGTCCAAGTTATAGACCAATTGTTAGGGGCGAAGTGGGTTGAGTGAAGGGAATCCTCGTTAGATTTTTGAATGAGGTCATTCCAGAATTAACCACCCATGTGGCATTGGAAGAAGATATGGCTGATATCTTTTTGGGAGTTGATGTAATTGGTATATTTGGGGGAATGTTTATACCTCTTTTTGCCAGAGTAGAGTTTGAAGGCAAGCTATTTTGGTGAAGCTTCCAAAGGAAAAATTTTATTTTGTTAGGAATATGAAGCTTATAGATCCAGGAGAGACCACAATAGAGATCAGTGCCTTGGTTGTATAAGCATTTGTACAGGATAAAAAACCATTAAAGCTGAGTCTCCAGATAAGGGTATCTTTGTTAGGATTCTTATCATGGAATAAAATATCTCTAGTGGCCTGGGTGACTTGATCAGGGAGGATGAAGAAAAGTGAGTTAAGATTCCAATCCTCATTATTCCAAATAGTGTCCAGCTTTCTATCTCTACCCTTGAAGGAATGAGGCCTTGAATAAGGCTGTCCAAGGGAGGGTGGTTAGGCAACCATCTATCTTAACAAAGATCAACATTTCCCCCCTGAGTAAACAATCCACTAGAGGTATCTCTACAGAGGTTCCAGGCTCTGTGAATAGCTTTCCAGGCCCTAGAGCAGTTTTTTCCAAACATATAAGTAGTATGATTGAACTTATTAGTGAGAATACTGGCCCATGTAGAGTTAGAATTTCTTTTGATCCTCCAGGCTAGGCTATATAAAGCAACATTGTTTTTTATGCTAGCCTTTTGAAGGCCAATGCCTTCTTCATTTTTAGGTTTAGTAATGGTATTCCGCCCAATCATGTGCATTTTTTTCCTAGTACTAGTACTACCCCAGATGTAGTTTCTTTGAGCTCTGTTAATGAGCTTGCGAATCTTAGAGGAAAGGTGTATATATTACATAATATGGTTGGGGATACTACTAAGGCAAGCTTTGGCAAGAGTTATTCTGCCAACAATGTTTAGAAAATTGGTCTTCCAGCCTACAAGACAGTTATTGAGGTTATCAATGATAAAATGGAATTCCCTATTTTGTGTCTTTTTATGGAAGATAGGAAAGCCTAGATATCTCCCAAAATAGATGGAAGGAGGCATTGGAAGAATGTTAAGAATGTTTTGTTTAAGATCTTTCTTGGCATTCTTAGAGAAAAAAACCTTGGATTTCCTAATGTTGACTTTCTGGCCTGAATGGTGGCTAAAATTGGTGAGGGTATCCATAATGGTAGTGCTATTAGAGGTAGTGTCTCTAGCAAAAAGGAGGAGAACATCAACAAAAAAAGGTAGGAGATTTTAGAACCTCAATTACTAATTAAAATAGGGTTCCATTTCAAGATATCTACTTCATACTCAATTCTCCTTGAGAGAAGCTCTATACATAGGATAAAGATATATAGGGACATGAGGTCTCCCTGTCTAATTGAAATATCCTGGGTCCTAGACCTTGCAAATTTCTCAAGTGTTGAGCTTTTTGGTCATCATACGACTCACCATACTAGTCGTATGGTATAGGTATAGGTCAGGTAACCCAACTTGTAGGGTGTCCAGTGTTTGGTGGTTGAGTTTCTATCGTAGTTACGGGTTGGTGGTAAGGATTCGTATGTTCATAATACGACAGGTATAGAGTCCATTCGTATGTTTTCTAGTGTCTAGCTTGATGTTTTGCTTAAGGTACGGCTTGAAGGGTACTTGTCATATAATGATGGTACGAGTTAGGCTAAGGAGTCGTATGTTAGACAGAATGTGTTGTCCAACTTTCTGACCAAGATACTAGTAGAGGGTACCACTCGTATGGTGTGGATATGAGTTGAGAGGTTCAACCGTACCCATTGTGTTCTTTTTACAGTTTAAGTTGGGGGTGTTTTGGATATTCCCTTTCTTAACTCCTTTTGAACCCCATGACATAAAATACCTTTAGAGCTTTCCTTAACCTATTATTCATAATTAAATACTCTCTAAACACTCTCAAATCTTTCTCAAGCTCTTGGTTTAAGAAAGGTTAGGGTTTTCTTCAAGGCAACCAATTAAGGCTCTAAAGGGTGGTTTCTCTCTGTCTCCTTTGTTGTATAAGGCATGTTACTCCTCCCTCATTATTAGTACAACCAAAGGAATGTTTTAATGAATGATTTTCATGGTACTATTATGATAATGTTCGGGTTTTGAAATATAGGATGGGTTTTTTTGGTTATTCTTGGTTGGATAATATTTTTTCATATTTTTCTTATGGTTTTTATGTTATAATTGTGGTTTGAAATATGTGGTTGCATGGGAATGGTCAATTGATACTTGATTTTGGTTTTGGATATCTTATGTCCTCAATATATTTGTTAAAATGCCTAAGAATGATTTTGTCACATAGTTTTACTATTATTGGAAACATTGAATTGCATAATATGGTAATGGAACCTAAATTGATTTAGTTGGTTTAAAATAGTTTGGAAAGGCATTGATGCCCATGGTTTTAGTTTAGTTGGAAAACTTGTAGGGTACATGGGAATCCCCTAAGTGTTGGCTAATGACATTCTTGCAAGCCATAGTCGGTATGACGGTACCACTTTATAATGCCTTGATAATTGGCTCTTGGAATTGGTGGTTTGGTTATGTTCTAAATATTTTAATTGGGCAATAATAGCAGGTTGTAATAACTAATCGTGAAGCTGTGAGTTCGATGGATGGTTACTGGAAACTCATATTTCCTGACGTGAGGGGTAGTCATGGTGACCATATGCTTGTGGGGTATATGGGAATCTCCTAAGTTTATACTTGTATATTTGTATCATGGAAGGGGAAGGGTACACGGGAATCCCTAACCTCTATGATATCTCCGGTTCGTGTGGCTACACAAATTGGGGCCCGTTCAAGGGGTAACACTGCACCCATATAGCCCGTGGGTGGATTATGATGGTAAAGCTATACAACTCAAGTTGAAGGTTTTAAATGCATGCTAAACCTGGTTCCCTTTCCTAGAATGATATATATATGTATGTATGTGATTGCATATGGTTAGTTACTTTGGTTTTGAATAATGGAATTATTCTTCTTACTCCTAAGTACATGCTAGCATTCACCTGCTAATCCATCTTTGGGTGCTATATCCCATGCAATATAGGAATAGACCATACTACTCCTCCTGTTCAGTGATCTTAGTTTTGGGAACAACTTTGTATTGGACTGAAGTGGGTAGTGCTCCCTACCCAAAGCCATCGGTTGACAGGCATTTCTTAGGTGGTGACAACTTTAGGGAACAAGGTGCCCAATATCTTACTAGTAGGGACTAATCAGCTTTATCATATCCTCTCTGTAGGTTTTATGGTAGATTAGATCGGGGTTTCTGTGATGGGAGAAGGGACAGGTGCTTCAATTGTGGTCAGCCAGGGCATATACTTAGAAATTATCCTATTGGTAATATTGCCTCTGGGGCAAATAGTGTTCCATTTACCTCATCATTAGCTCTGACACCAAAGGGTGCACCATCTTGTTTCGAAAATGGTCGGAACTATCTTTATGCTCTCACTACCCTACAAGAGTCTAAGGCATCACCTGATGTTGTGACTGGTACATTGAAACTCTTTTTCTTTGATGTGTACTGTTTACTAATCTGAGGCCCTCTCTCTCTTATGTGACCCCATTTGTGGCTGTACATTTGGATTTGGTCCAAAGTGTATTTTAGACTTTTTTTCTATTTCTACCCTGATGGGTGACACTGTGGTGGCTAGCAGAGTCTACAGGGGTTGTGTGGTATCTATAGGTGGTCGAGAGACTTTGGTGGATTTGTTTGAATTAGATATGGTGGATTTTGATGTTATACTGGGGATGGATTGGTTACACTTATGCTATGCGTCTTTAGACTGTTAGACCCGTAAGGTCATTTTTAAAATCCTTAATGATCTAGTTGTTGAGTGAGAGAGTGGTTTCCTAGATCCTAAAGGGAATTTTATATCATATCTTAGAGATCAGAGAGTAATCTCCAAGGGGTATCTCTATATCTAGTCCAAGTTAAATATTTTAACTCGGATGGTCCTTCTTTGCATTTTGTCTCGGTAGTGAATGAATTTCCTGATGTCTTTCCCGATGACCTTTCTGGTATTCCTCCTGATAGGGAGAATGAGTTTGGGATTGATCTTGTTTCGGATACTCATCAATTTTTATTCCTCCATATAGAATGGCTCCAGCTGAGTTGAAGGAGCTTAAGGAACAACTCAAGGATCTTTTAGACAAGGGTTTCATCTTTCTTAGTGTATCCCCGTGGGGTGCACTAGTGTTATTCGTGTGTAAGAAGGATGGTTACCTTCGGATGTGCATTGATTACTGGCAATTGAACAAAGTAACGGTAAAGAATAAGTATTCTCTTCCAAGGGTAGATGATTTTTTTGATCAGTTGTAAGGTGCTAAGTTTTTCTCCAAAATTAATCTTTGATCCAAGTATCACCAGTTAAAGGTTAAGGAGGTGGATATCCTTATAACTGCCTTCTATACCTTGTATGGGTACTTTAAGTTTCTGGTTATGTCTTTCAGGTTGACCAATGCCTTACGATATTCATGGATTTGATGAATAGGGTCTTCCATCAGTTTCTAGATCCATTTGTCATTATTTTTATATATGACATTTTGGTGTACACTAAGTGTGAGGTAGATTTCGTCGATCACCTCCACATTGTGTTACAGACCTTGAAAGAGCAACAGTTGTATGCCAAATTTTCAAAATGTGAATTCTGGTTGAACGCTGTCACTTTTCTAGGTCATATCATTTCTAGTGAAGGGATCATAGTGGATCTACAAAAAGTTGTAGAGGTGAAAAAGTGGCCTAGACCCATGACTCCAATCGATATTCAGAGCTTCTTAGGTTTAACTGGCTACTACATGAGGTTTGTGGAGAGTTTTTTTACTATACCTTACCCGTTAACTAAGTTGGCTCAGAATAAGGTAAAGTTCTTGTGGTCTGATGCTTGTGAGGGGAGTTTTGAGAAACTAAAAGATAAGCTAACTTTTTCTCCGATCTTGACTTTGCCTGAAGGCATTGATGGATTTGTGGTCTACTGTGATACATCCCGTGTGGGACTTGGTTGCGTTCTGATACAACATAGAAAAGTAATAGCTTATGCTTCTAGGCAGTTAAAGGTGCATGAGAAAAATTATCCGACTTATGACTTGGAACTATTAGTTGTGGTGTTTGCATTTAAAATCTGGCGTCACTATTTATATGGAGTGCATGTAGATATGTTTTCTGATCATAAAAGCCTGTAATATGTGTTTACTCTGAAAGAGCTTAACCTCAGGCAAAGGATATGGCTTGAGCTTCTTAAGGATTATGACATGAGTCTTCACTACCACCTAGGTAAAGCTAACGTGGCTGTTGATTCTCTTAGCAGGTTATCCATGGCGAGTCTAGCCCTTGTGGATAAGGAGAAACGGAAGTTGGTGAAGGACATTTACCATTTGGATAACCTTAGAGTTTGCCTCTTGGATTTCTAAGATGGTGGTATATTGGTGCAAGATGTGGTGCACTCATCTCTTAGTGCTAAAATCAAGGAGAATCAAATGTTATATCCGATCTTGATGAGGATCAAGGGTGATGTAGGTGGGTAGAAGGTGATGGCCTTAGAGATTAGTGGTAATAGTACTTTGCGGTACCAAAGGAAGTTATGTGTTTCTGAGGTAGATGGTTTCTGAGATAGAATCTTGGCCGAGGTGCATGAGTCATGCTATGTTGTTCATCCCGGTTTGACAAAAATGTATCATGATCTCAAGAAAATATATTGGTGAAATAATATGAGAGGGATGCGGCTAATTTTATGGCCAAATGCATGGTGTGCTAACAAGTGAAAGTTAAGCCACCTAAATAGAAGTGGGAAGTGATTAACATAGATTTTATTATTGGTCTCCCTTGGTCTTGGAATCAATTTGATTCGATTTGGGTCATTGTGGATAGGATGACAAAGTTGGCTCACTTTTTACCTATGAAGACTAACTTCTTGGCTGAGGATTATGCGAGGTTGTATCTCCAGGAGATTGTGAAGTTACATGGGGTACCTATTTCTATCATCTCAGATCGTGGTACACAATTTTTATTTTACTTTTGGCTATTATTTCAGAAAAGGTTGAGGACTAAGGTAAGTCTGAGTACTGCTTTTCACCCACTATCGATGGGCAAGAAGAAAGGACTGGCATTGGAGGATATGCTTCGAGCTTATGTTATTGACTTTGGTGGTAGTTGGATTGAGAACTTGCCTCTTATAGAGTTTGCTTCAATAGCTACCACTCTAGCATTGGGATGGCTCCATTTAAAGCGTTGTATGGTAGGAGGTGTAGGTCTCCTATTGGGTGGTTCGAGCTTGGTGAGGCGGATATGTTTGGCCCATATTTGGTTCACCAAGCTTTGAAAAAGGTAAGGGTAATTTGAGATAGGATTAAGGCTGCCTAAACTTGCCAAAAGTCTTATGTATATGTGAGACAGAGGGACCTAGAGTTTGAGGTTGGGGATAAAGTGTTCCAGAAGGTGTCTCCTATAAAGAGAGTGATGCAGTTTGGGAAGAAAGAGAAGCTTGGTCCCCAATATATGGGTCCTTATATAATTTTGAGGAGGGTTGGCAATGCTGCATATGAGTTGGAATTGCCTTCGAGTTTGAGCTTCATTCATCAGGTATTCCATGTCTCTACGTTGAGGAAGTTTATTGGTGATCCATTGCAAATTGTGCCTATCAAGGATATTCGTATTTCAGATGCTCTATCATATGAAGAGATCCCAGTTGATATCTTTGATCATAAGGTTCATCGGTTGTGGACCAAGGATGTGGCCTCGATAAAGTTACTATAGAGGAACCATAAGGTAGAAGAGGCTACATGGGAAGCTGAAGAGGACATGAAGTCTAAGTATCCATTCCTATTCCTCGTTCTAAAAATTCGTGCTCAAGGTATGTGTTGATTCTTAAGTTCTTTGCTTATTGTCTTTGTTAAAGGTGAAAAAGTGACTTCCTTGGTGTTTTTTATCTTCTTCTTAAATGTAAGAGTAGAGATGTTTAGGGGTTTAATCATAGTTGTACTAACTTATTCCATCGTTCGAGGATGAATGATCAAAATAGGGGAGGATTAAAACACCCTGGGTTTTTCCCCTTACAAATTTCTCGAGTCTTGAGCATTCTCGTCATCATATGACTCACCATGCTAGTTATATGGTGTGGGTACAGGTCAAATAACCTAACTCGTAGGGTTTCCACTGTTTAGTGGTTGAGTTTCTATCATAGTTGCAGGTTAGTTATGATGAGTCGTATGTTCATGATACAAGGGGTATGGATTCCATCTGTATGTTGTCCAGTGTCTAGCCTTGTTGTTCTACTTAGAGGTACGACTTGAAAGGTACTTGTTGTATGATGATGGAACGAGTTAGGCTAAGTAGTTGCATGTTGGACAGAATGTGATGTCCAACTTTATGACTAAGATACGAATAGAAGGTACCACTCGTATGATGTGGATACGAGTTGAGAGATCTAATCATACCCTCCCGTGTTCTTTTTACAGTTTAAGGCGGGGGTATTTCAGACATTTCCTCTCTTAACTCCTTTTGAACCCCGTGACATAAAACACCTTTGGAGGTTTCTTTAACCTATTATTCACAATGAAACACTCTTAGATCTCTCTCAAGCTCTTGGTTCAAGAAAGGCTAGGGTTTTCTTCAAGGTAATCAATTAAGGCTCTAAAGGGTGGTTTCTAGCTATCTCCCCTGTTGTCTAAGGCATGTTATTCCTCTCTTATTGTTATTCAACTAAAGGCATGTTTTAATGGTACTATTGTAATAATGTTTGGGTTTTGAAATATAGGTTGGGGTTTTTGGTTATTCTTGGTTGGATAATGTTTCCCATTTTTTTCTTATGGTTTTTAAGTTATAATTGTGGTTTGAAACATGTGTTTGCATGGGAATGGTCAATTGATACTTGATTTTGGTTTTGGAAATCTTACGCCCTCAACATGTTTGTTAAAATGCCTAAGAAAATGATTTTGTCACATAGTTTGACTATTATTGAAAACCTTGCATTGCATAATATGGTAATGAAACCTAAATTTGTTTGGTTGGTTTAAAAAGACCTTGATGGCCATGGTTTTGGTTTAATTGTAAATCTTTTGAGGTACATGGGAATCCCCTAAGTATTGGCTAATGACATTGCTTGTAAGCTATAGTCGTTATGACGATACCACTTCATAATGCCTTAATAGTTGACTCTTCTAATTGGTGGTTTGGATATGTGCTAAATGTTTTAATTGGGCAGTAATGGCGGGTTGTAATAGCTAACCGTGAAGGTTTGAGTCTAATGGATGGGCATCGAGAACTCATGTTTGCCAACGTGTGGAGTGGTCATGGTGATCATATGCTTGTGGGGTACACACTAATCCCCCAAGTTTATACTTGTTTATATGTATCATGGAGGGCGAAGGGTACATGGGAATCCCCATCCCCTGTGATATCTCTGATTCATTTAACTACAAGCACTGGGGCTCGTTCAGGGGGTAACACTGGACCCATGTAGCCTGTGGGTGGATTATGACGGTAAAGCTATACAACTAAGGTTAAAGATTTTAAATGCATGCTAAACCCGGTTCTCTTTCCCAGTATGGTATATATATGTATGTATGTAATTGCATATGGTTATTTACTTTGGTTTTGAATAATGGCATTATTCTTCTTACTCCTGAGTATATGCTAGCATTCACCCGCTAAACCATCTTTAAGGGCTGTATCCCCATGCTATGCAGGAACCATCCATACTCCTCCTCCTGCTCAGTGATCTTGGATTCGGGAACAACTTTATGTTAGACTGAAGTGGTGAGCTTCCATACTCTGAAAAGCTCTATTTTATTTTATGGACTTCTTTTCATACTTTTGTTTCTTTCTTGAACTTTTGTTTTGGCTATAGTCGGGGGCATGTCCCAACCGGATGTTCTTGGATTTCAGTTAGAGGCTTTGTGTGACTACTATAGGTATAGGCAGTATCGGTATTGGTGTCAGCTTTGGTATTGGTATTGGTATTAGGGCTGACACCATTAGGAGGCTTGGTTAGATGTCTGGATGGTTATGAACTTTATTAAATGCCTTTCCATTATAATTGTTCTATTTTGTTATATGTTTGGAATTCATCCAATATAATGTACATGACGGTTATGGTTTGGTATTGGGGGAGGTCTTCGATCTGGGTTGGACTTGAGATGCCCGATACGACTACGCCTTAGTTTGGGTCGTGTCACTAATCCCTCTGGTAGGACTGAAGAAGTCGGTCTTTCCTCAATTGACCAAGATGGAAATCCTAGAAGAGGATACATAAGACATGATCTGCTTGGTCAGGCCCTTGGGGAAGTTGAAGTAAGAGCGGGCTTGTCTTATAAAAGACCATTCAAGTCGATCAAAAGCTTTCTTAAGGTCTATTTTCAGGATTATGTTATCTTGATTTCCTTTCATTTTTGATAAAGTGGAGATAAATTCCTAGACAATAATGGCATTATCGGAAGTTCATCTCTTGAAGAGGAAGCTAGCTTGGGTTCTACTGATGATGGAGGGGAGAAAGGGCTTGATACAATTAGTAATGATCTTGGTGATGAACTTATATTGGGTATTACAAAGACCAATGGGTATGAAGTTTCTTAGAGAGGTGGCATTGTTGTATTTGGGAATAAGACAAAGGCAAGTAGAGTTGACAATTTCCTCCATCTTAAAAGAAGTGAAGGTTTCTGTGCAGAATTTCAGGAGGGGGCTTATGGAGTCCCAATTTCTTTGGAACATGAGAGGGTGAAGGCCATCAGGACCAGGGGCTTTGGAAGGTTTAAATAAAAAGACGGCCTTCCTAATTTCAGTAATGGATGGTATAACATCCAGGAGATCATGGTTTCTAGAGTCAATGGTACCTATTTAAGAAGGGCTCTTTTTATATAGACTCCTATAATTGGTGTTTAGTGCTTAAGAGGGAGTGATAGAAGGCCTTGATATGGTTTTTCATCCCATAGTGGTCGTGAAATCAGTTTACTAGGTCATCTTGAAGACTGTTGATTCTATTTCTCCTCCTTCTATTCAGGGTGGAGGTATAAAAGAACTTTGTGTTGGAGTCACCCTCCATCAATCAGTTGATTCTGGATTTCAGCTTCCATAATTCACTTTCACACATGAGAATGTCTTTGAACTTCTAAGTAAGGGAAAACTCCATGTTCTATAAAAAACTACTGGTAGGGTAGTGAGGGGAACTTTGAATCCCAGATTGCGTAGCCAAGATGTGTTTCTTCTTATGGGAGATATTGCAAAACACATCTTTATTCCATATAGTAATAACGTCTTCAAAGTCATAGGTGGCCCTAGTAAGATCAAGGCTACTATGAAATATGTTATGGACAATCTCTTTAAAACCAAAGTAGGAGCACCACATGGTTTCTACCTTGAAAGGTTTGAGGGTGCAAGAAGGGGGCTTGTCCAGGCGAAGGAGGATAGGGGAATGGTCAGAGTGGGTCCTAGGTAAATGGGTCACAGTGGCCTCAGGGTACTGGTGGACCCATGACAGTTATCCAGGTATCTATCCAACCTCTCTAGGATGAGACCATGTCTATTCTTGTTTCTCATATTAGACCAAGTGTATTTTCTCCCTTTGAATCCAAGATCCATAAGGCTACACCAGTTAATACAATTTCAGAAGAGGGAAACTCTATTATTTCTGATGGTATTGCCTCTGAATTTTTTACAGGATCTGAGAACCTTATTAAAGTCCCCCCAATAAGCCAACCCTTGTTGGCAGAGTTATGGATAGTAGGGGTAATGTTAATGAGAAAGTCCTAAAGGAGCTTCCTTTCATCTAAATTGTTACTAGCATAGATGACAGTAAAAAACTAATTTGCAGGGGGGATACTAACCTTTATAAAGACATGAATATCTTGGTTATTGATGGTGATTTCACTGATATTGAGGGAATCATCTTTCCACATGATGACTATCCCTCCCAAGGCTCTAGTTGCACTGGATTAGATGTGGCATTGGAACCCTATCTTATCAGTAATGGTGTAGTGGTTAGTCATCTTGGTTTCAAGGAGGACCAACATGATAGGCTTATGGATGCTGATCATGGACTTGCAGTGCCTTCTAAGCTCAGCATTGTGGGCTCTTCTAACATTCCATAGTATATAATTCATTAGCTTTGATTTCAGAGACTTGGGAGTATGAGTCATGACTTCCTTCCCCTTCCCTTGGAGGAGGAGGTCGAGGGGCCCTCTGGCTTCTTTCTCTTTTTGGATAGAGGCCTCATCTTTACTATAAAATGGTTCTCTGTCATAGGGTTCGGTGGCGTAATGGCTACTTCTAGTTTTCCTAGGTCTAGAGGTAGCAGGATAATGACCTTTTTGCGGTTCATCTTGGTGAACTCTAGAATGAGTGGTCTTTCTAGAGTAGTTTTCTCTATTTTTAGAACTCATAGGCTGGCCAAGAGGTCCTCCATTTCTTTGTTTGAGGTCCTTAGCATTTTCAGAGTCAGTTCCCTTTTCTATAAATCCAGAGCAAGTGATGATGGTGGATTATGGGGAGAAGGGTATTAAGAGTGGGGGACCCTAGACTCTGCTACAAAAGTCGAGCCCTGGAGTAGCAGTTTTTGGTTCAAAGGGGGAAAGAATGGGATTACCATGCTCATGGAGGTTAGAGATTCTGCCATGCACTCCAATGTTATATTGGGTTGGCTCATGTTCTACATTATCTGGGATATTGCAGCTAGCCAAACATGTTGGTCGTAGTTGAGGAGGCCCTAGTTTAGTGTTTTTTTATCACCTGGTCAAGGTAGGCTGGGTTCTGGATGAGAATTATGATTTTGCTTCCATCCATTTCCAATATTAGTGGCACTGTCAGGCCTTTCAAACTCATTTCAAACTAATATATTGGTTGGTGATTCGGTGGTAGGGGTTCTAAGAGAAAGGTTATTAGCATCTCTGAGGTCAGAGAGGGAAGGAACATTGCAAGAGTTTTCAAAAGAGAGAGAAATAGAGTGAGTGGGAGTAGTTTGAGTAGAAAATCCGACCTTCTGAGGAAAGCCAATAGTTTTCCCATTTGTGGGGACATCCTCATTTAATGTTGGATGGATAACATCTATCATGTCAACAGTAGAATTCTTAGTAAGCGGAGCCGTCATTCTTTTTTATAAAGGGCCCAAATATTTGAGTTCCTAAGGTTTGTAATATCTGGGATCGAGGATCCTCATAAACCCCTTTGCCTTTTTGTTAGGTGAAATAAGGAAAAATTCCTTGTTAGCCTAGATTGTGGGGTATTTCCCAGTGTAATTGGGCTGGAGAGTACCTGAATTGTTATCAGGCTTAGAGGAGTAAGCATAAGAGAGAGTGATGGGTGGTTGGGCCTGGCATTGTTTTTGAACTCAGAATTGGGCTTCCCCATAGTGTGGTTAGTACCCATATGAGGCTTAGAAAAGATGGGATGGGTTTTGAGCACATTATTTAAAGAGTTTGGGGCAAGCCCAATATTGTTAGAGGATGGGATGTCAATTCTATCTTTTAAGGTAGGGTCTCTACAGGTCGATGGGCCAGTATGGTTAGGCCTTTTAAAGATAGTTGGGTCACGAGGCCCATTTGATAATGGTAACCCTAGACGAAGATCTCCTCCGCATGAAGTAGAGGTAGTTTGAGTCGACTTACTAGGATTCCATCAAATTATTTTACCTTGTTGTTTGATAGACTTTACCTTGAGGTTGTCACATGGTCCTGGTTAAGTTTCTCCATCTGTTTCGCCGGTTGGAAGGCACCGTGTGCCAAGTATCTTTCGTTGGCTTTTCCTTCAGGGCCTCATCTTTAGTCTTCTTTGGGATTTTTGGGTTGGGGATTTTATGGATATTGCATTTGGGTGTATCCCAATCTCCTGCAGACCTTGCAGAGAATCCCTTCACCTTTGTAGATGATTTTTTAAGTATGTTGACCTTTGATAACCGATGTTTGGAGGGGTTGGTCAATTGGGACTTCGAAACAAATTTTGGCATATCTCTCTCTGAGAGTTATGGGTATGCATCAATTTTGACCAGTTTCCCAATTTGCATCTGATTTACTGGAGTATTTGCTATTCATAAAATTTTGAAGGGAGATGGGAGAGTCCTAACCAAATTGTAGTGGAAGTGATTTTACACTGGCTGGGTATAAAGTTCAGTTCCATATTCTTCACTGATAGGAATTGGCCAACAATAAACCAAGGCCCTCCTTGTATGGTTGTTGAGTGGCCTTCTTGTCAATTGAAATTCAATGTATAGAAATCCTAACCTAGATCTATAAGGGCAAACAGAGAGTTTGATGCCTAGAGATCTGTGAGTTAAGTTTTGAGGTATTGATGGGTAAGTTTCCTCCCAACGATCTTGATTATGACCGAGTGTTTCCAAGGCATATATAATCTCTCTTTTTTCTCAAGGAAGAGAGAGATTATATTATGTCCGAGGTCCTTGACTTCCAGGGATATAGATGGACTTTCCGTATGCAAATTGGAGTACATAATTGGGGATCCAATTTGGTTGCTGATGGTGTCTTTGTAAGATCTGGTTTTATCCACCATATCCTTCCTATGGTCATCTTTGATTTGGTCATCAATAGGTTTGGTGTGGGATTCTCTCTATTTTGTTGGGTGATGAGATGTTATTTGCATAGTCAATGAAGGATTATTGTAATAGGGCTCATTAGTGGGAAGGGAGTCTTTCTCCCACTTACCCATAATGTTGGTAAGATTTTTGTAACGCCCCAATTTTCTGAACCGAAATGCTACACGGTGCTCATAACCCCGAAGGACCACAAGCTAGCCCACGACTGATATCTGTACCTGCAACTGCATAATATACATATAAAATGCGAAAACATGAACAAAGAGGGCGTAAGGTTCAATCTTGAATAATAAAATATCTGAAATAAGGTGGTATCACAGTACCAAAACAAAACTGAAAATACTAAAGTCTAAATCTGAAAACTCTATAATAGTCTGAAAGCCTCTAAACTGTCTGAATAAGGAGTTGAAGGAACATGTCTCAAACTAACTCCCTAAACTGAAAATAAACTAAAATACTGGAATAATAAATGTAACGATCATGTCCTCGAAAGATGAGGACTCACTGCTTACTGAACTGCTACTGGTGATCTAGAATCTACACCTTAGAACCTATGGTGTAACATAAAAAGAAAGCACCATAGCGCAAATGCGTCAGTATAACTAAAGTACTGAGTATACGTAGGGGTAGGCTAAATGCATGGGGTTTATATGCATGAACATGCTGGCTAATATGAATGTGAGAATACATACATACATACATACGTAACTGCTACTGACCTCGTAGAGATACTGACTACTTGAGTTTGAACTCTGACAACATGAGTTTCGTGATACTGAGATACTGAATGACTGATAAAATGGATGACTGGATCTAACAGTCCTGATTCCTGATTTCTACTCTGAAGACTGATACTGAAACTGTAACTGTAACTGTGACTATGGGAGGTAGTAACCTAACCGACATGCCCCGATACTGTACTGGTGAGGTCCAATCTTTGTCCTGATTGGAAGGGTGTCAATACCGTGCCACGGGTAGAGACCTCTACTATGGTCAAGCCTCTCTGACGGGTGACCCTGAACAGGAAATCAAGCCTAAGGCAATATAATAGTCAAGTATAGCCTTCATCTAACGGGTGACTCCTGTCCTGCGCTGTCTACGCAGTTTTGGAGTACAAGGATTGCTGCTAACGACTCTGCCTTTATAACAGGAAAAACCTCCATTCCTGCACTCGCTCGATGCTAGTCCCTACTCCCAACTGAAAGACTCTAAAAAGATTAACTGCGCTGAACAGACTAACTGAACTGATTTATAAATTGATTAACTGAGCTGATAATATTTTCTTAGCTGAACTAAGCTGAATTCACTGAGTTTTTCTGTTGACGGACGGAATAGCTACTTGAGATCTGAGGTCTGACTGAGAGTACTGAAACTATTGGGACTACTGAACTACTAAGATTTCTGAGTTTTTCTGAGTCACGTGACTAACTGAAATCTATGGAGCATAGCTTGACTAAGGATGT
The DNA here is from genome assembly GCF_002878395.1 of Capsicum annuum. Lineage (NCBI taxonomy): Eukaryota > Viridiplantae > Streptophyta > Magnoliopsida > Solanales > Solanaceae > Capsicum > Capsicum annuum. The sequence goes on along the minus strand of NC_061118.1, from coordinate 53,489,204 downwards.
CTTAAAACATGACACTAGCTCTAGGCACACAGCTATAGTTTTTTGGTACAAGTACCCCCAAGACTCGATGGAAGGAAACTGACACACATGACTGACTTGATCATAAGAGTAGAGTCCACAATTCATAATATCATAAGTAAGGATTTCATAATAAGAATGATTCTCAACAAACTATCACATGACCGGGAATGCACACAACATGTATATACTTGCATGGCTTCGATAACATGGTCATTCCATATCACAACAGTATCATGAGCATCTCATACAACATCTTCAATTCAAGACAATAGCATGGAGATCACGTTGAACATAAACTTAGAACATGGAATAGTCATTTAGGACTTATTATGTTATAAAAACATGATTTCTATTCCCTTAGGTATTTTCACAAACACCTTACATGCACATCTTAGGCATAGGTGGATTCATCAAGATTATAAATATTCAACCGCCAATTTCACATATTTATATATTAAATACCACCATTTCCTCACACAAAACATACAAAGATCCCATATTTGGCATTAACAAACTCCAACCACATGAACATCAACCACCACCAACATAAACATCATAATACATAATTTAGAAGATGATTCTTGAGCTTCATGGATGAAGAAAGTCCATAAATCAACTCAAGCATACCTTAGAAGGAGGATTCTTGATGATTGACGAAGGAATTTCCTTGAAATTGGATCTTCAAGCTTAATTATGCAACCCTAGTTGTTTTTCTCTTTTAGTGCTATTGGATGATGAACTTAAGATGTTAGTAGGGTTGTAATATAATTAGGAGCTATATATTTAATAGTGTTAAGTTTAGGGACGTGTAAGGAGTGTTAAAAGACTTAATTACCATTAAAATAACTCAAAACGGAGTGTTTAAGTCACTTGAAACAATAAGATATACGCCGCATATGAGATCACATATATTTATATAGGCGCCACATATGATATCGCCTAAATTTACATAGGTGCCGCATATGATATCGCCTATATCTACATAGGATCCATATATGATATCGCCTATATTTACATAGGCGCCGCATATGCTATCGCATATGCTTTCTAGTGGCCATGTGCAATTGGTTAGGCGACGCACTCTACTTCGCAAAGCCATAACTCCTAGTTAGGGTGTTGGATTTTGATGAAATTGGTATTGTTGGAAAGCTAATTCAATTCTCTATAATTTGGTGGGTATAAATATGCAGAAATACCACATTAACATCAAGTTATACTTATTCAAATATGACCCTTACCAAATCGAACACTAAAACTTGATGGATTCAAAAACTCTTAGCTTGTATTACCTTAAGTGAGTCATATGAACATGCTTAACACATCATAAGCTATCTTATCGCTAGGATACTTATTGTAAGTCATGTACTCAAGTATGAATCATAGGATAGAAGATTTCATATGTAGGAAAAATGGTTCATCTCCTAGCTTAGAAATATGCGGGGTATTACAATATCTCCCCCTTGGGAACATTCGTCCTCGAATGGAAATTAACTGAGGTGGGAAAGATGATAATATGAATTACATACAAGAAATACACTACTGAAATATGGGTTCATGACTAACATGACTGAAAGCTGAGCTCAACATACTGAACATGCATATCTGATCCATGGGAAGCTGATTCATGAATATAAGACTGAGGATTCTAATAAAGTGAGTTTTCTCAAATTGAGAATGCATATCTGATGTATAAATGAAAGGCTAAATCCATACATATCTGATGCATGATTACATAACTGACATGATATGTAAATGTATGAGTGAAGATACTGATAAATAGTATTTTCTCTACTGAACACATATATCTGATGCCTGAATATCTGACTGAGCTGACTCTTGAAAGCTTGACTGATTATGCCATGGCACTTGATAAATAATTTATAACGGGAACATAAAAGAATCAAGAAAAGGTGGGGTATCTCCCCCTTGGGACAATATGTCCCTCTAGGAATGTTTACCTTGCTGAGATACTGGGGTGATTCACAGGGCATCTACGAACAAGATTATAACTAAACATTGGAGAGCTAAAACTAATGCATGATGCATGAACTAAAATAGACTTGCTAATGTTACTGACTAACTCATGTGGAAACATAAGCTCAAACGAGCGCAAGATATCTAACAATGCATACAATGATTATGAAAAACTCGTAATGTACCCGAATCTAGGTTGGGGAAACTTTCTGGATCATGGTTAGTCTGGAGTGAATAGAGTCGATTCTGATGCTGACCACTATTGGTGCTGGGATTTGCGGCCTGCTCACGCGAATCTCTACCTTTCTGAGCTAACACTCTACACTCCCGCATTCTGTGGCCTGGCTTACCATACCCAAAACATACCTGACTATTAGGTCTGCATACACCTAGATGATTCTTGCCACACTCTCCACAAAGTAGATAAGTACGCTCACTTTTAACACTACTTTGGGCTTTGGAGCCTGGCGCCCCACCATGACTAACATCTCTAAAGTTAGGTGTGGGCACACTAGCTGAAGATGGAACAGGGGCTGAATTTTTCTGACTATGGTAAGAACGATTACCATCCTGTGACCCAGCCAGAGAAAAGTTGTAACTACCTATTCTGAATCTCTTATTATATCTCTCCCTCTCCTTAGAGTTATCTGCCTCTATCTGCTGAGCATGCATCATTAATCTAGAAAGGTCCATGTCCCTATTAAGCATAGCTTTTCTACACTCTTTCAATACTAACCCGAACACACCAGTCACAAACTTACTCATACTCGCTCTGGGGTCAGCTATCAAGTCAGGAGCATACTTAGCTAACTGGTTGAACTTAATACAATACTCCTTTACTATCATGGAGCCTTGTCTTAGGTTCATAGACTTTTCTACCTTAGCTTCTCTTATCTCTAATAGGAAAAACTTATTTGAGAAGGTATCCTGAAATATCTGCCAAGTCATGAGAGTTGCATCTTCCTCTCTACTCTTCTTCCACAACACTAACCAATCATGAGCAATATCTTTCAGTCTATAGGATGCTAATTCCACACTCTCCTCCTCTGACACATGCATGATTTGGGTGATCTTCTTTACCTCTTCTAGATACAGCTGTGGGTCCTGACCTGTAACTGACCCAAATAATTTTGGAGGGTTGATTCTCATAAAATTTATGATTCTGGCTACAACTGAATCCCCATCTTGCTGGGGTGGGGCTGCAGTCTGTCAGTTGTCCTGAACACTAGTGGTCACAGCCTGGGCTAGCACCTGAAAAGCTACCCAAAATTCTACATATGACACATTCTCATTCAAAGGATCTGCGGGCTGCGGGGCTAATTGATTCCCTATTCTTTTCTTAGGAGGCATGTTTTGCAAATAGAAGAGGAACAAGGATTAAACTGAGAGTTCAACTTGAGCTTTTGCTCACTGGCACGATATAAGTACTGAAAGAAGGAAAACTATTCCTAAAATATCTTATAGCCTCCTATACATAAATGTGGTGCACAACACACCCATGTGCAAGACACTACTAGATGCGGCTTTCAGAATTCATAGGACTCTATTGAACCTTAGGCTCTGATACTAAGTTTGTAACACCTTGATTTTCTGAACCGAAATGCTACACGGTGCTCATGACCCCGAAGGACCACAAGCTAACCCATGACTGATATCTATACCTGTAACTGCATAATATATATATAAAATACGAAAACATGAACAAAGAGGGTATAAGGTTCAATCTTGAATAATAAAATATCTGGAATAAGGTGGTATCATAGTACCAAAACAAAACTGAAAATACTAAAGTCTAAATATGAAAACTCTATAATCGTCTGAAAGCCTCTAAACTGTTTGAATAAGGAGTTGAAGGAACATGTCTCCAACTAACTCCCTAAACTGAAAATAAACTGAAATACTGGAATAATAAATGTAACAATCATGTCTCAAAAGATGAGGACTCACTGCTTACTGAACTGCTACTGCTGATCTGGAATCTGCACCTCAGAACCTATGGTGTAACATAAAAAGAAAGCACCATAGCACAAATGCGTTAGTACAACTAAAGTACTGAGTATACGTGGGGGTAGGCTAAATGTATGGGGTTTATATGCATGAACATGCTGACTAATATGAACGTGAGAATACATACATACATACATACGTAATTGCCACTGAACTCGTGGAGATACTGACTACTTAAGTTTGAACTCTGACAACATGAGTTTAGTGATACTGAGATACTGAATGACTGATAACATAGATGAATGTATCTAACGGTCCTGATTCTTGATTTCTACTCTGAAGACTGATACTGAAACTATAACTATAACTGTGACTGTGGGAGGTAGTAACCTAACTGACATGCCCCGATACTGTACTGGTGGGGTCTAATCTTTGCCTTGATTGGAAGGGTGTCAATACCGTGCCACGGGTAGAGACCTCTACTATGGTCAAGCCTCTCTGACGGGTGACCCTGAATAGGAAATCAAGCCTAAGGCAATATAATAGTCAATTATAGCCTTAATCTGACGGGTGAATCTTGTCTTGCACTGGCTACACAGTTCTGGAGTACAAGGATAGCTGCTACCGGCTCTGTCTTTATAACAAAAAAAACCGCCATCCCTGCACTTGCTCGGTGCTAGTCCCTACTCCTAACTAAAAAACTTTAAAAAAATTAACTGCGCTAAACTAACTAACTGAACTGAACTAATTTATAAACTGATTAACTGAGTTGATAATATTTTCTTAGCTGAACTAAGCTAAATTCACTGAGTTCCGTTGACTGACAGAAAAGCTACTTGAGATCTGAGGTCTGACTGAGAGTACTGAAACTATTGGGACTACTGAACTACTGAGATTTTTGAGTTTTTCTGAGTCATATGACTAACTGAAATCTATGGAGCATAGCTTGACTGAGGATGTCTTAAAACATGACACTAGCTCTAGGCACACAACTATAGTTTTCAGGTACAAGTAAACCTAGGACTCGGTGGAAGGAAACTGACATACATGACTGACTTGATCATAAGAGTAGAGTCCACAATTCATAATATCATAAGTAAGGATTTCATAATAAGAATGATTCTCTACAAACTATCACATGATCGGGAACGCACACAACATGTATATACTTGCATGGCTTCGATAACATGGTCATTCCATATCACAACAATACCATAAGCATCTCATACAACATCTTCAATTCAAGACAATAGTATGGGGATCACGTTGAACATAAACTTAGAACATGGAATAGTCATTTAGGACTTATTATGTCATAAAAACATGATTTCTATTCCCTTAGGTATTATTACAAACACCTTACATGCACATCTTAGGCATAGGTGGATTCATCAAGATTAAAAATATTCAACCACCAATTTCACATATTTTGTAATACCCCGGGATTTTTTTTGCTGAAATTTTGTGCGTAAACGTGTTGGGTTCTATCTTCTAGAATGAATTATAAATTTTCCATGTGGAATGTCATAGATTATGACCCACCATTGTGTAGAGTATTAAATAATATTTCCAACGATATGTGTATCATCCAAAATGGACACCCGAGCGATGAATTATGAACATTCTGATCGAACCATGAATAGTAGTGAACAGCAAAACGAGCAGGGAAAAATACTGAGGCCTGGCGTATTTTTACTCTAACTTTAAATAATCATAACTCCTTGTACATAATGATATGGGTGATCTACTATATATCAACGGACAGCTCTGCGAGTCCTCTTTCCAATGAAATTAGTTTCATCCAATTTGTCTATCGAAGCAAAAAGTTATGGTCAATCTACTTTAGCCCATCAAAAGTGAATTTTTGGATAAACTTCAAATGATCATAACTCCTTGTACCCAATGATCTGGGTAAGATACTATATATCAACGGAAATATATGAGAGTCATCTTTCTAATGAAATTAGTTTCATCCGATTTGGATATCGGAGTAAAACATTATGGTTGATCTACTTCAAACTATCAAAATAGTCCATCAAAAGACATATTCGAGAATTTATTTAATTTTTAGGGGAGTTTTGGTCATTCCTCCTTATCCAAAATCCATCCAAACCCTATATTAAAGCCTATTAAAAGCATTATATGTTATATTTCATCAAATTCCCTCAAAAAGAAAACCCTAAGCTCCTACATCCAACTTTAAGAACCTCCAAAGTTCACCATTAATTCTGCAAATTTATTCAAGATTTCAAGTTCCTAGTTCAAGAACTCCAAGAACCATTATTCAAAGGCATTATTAACATCTCAAAAATAAGTATCGATCTAAAGTTTATCATTCAAGTTATGTGGGGTTTTTCAACAAGAACTCTTTTTTTTTCTTGTGCCTTAAAGTAATTTTCTTTACAAAGGCATGATTTATATTTGATTTTTATGAATTTGAAGCATGAACCCATATCTTATGATGATTATTACGAAATCTTGATGTTTATGATTTTGAAAGATGAATTTACATGTGTGGAGATATAAAGCATGAATCTTGAATGATATTTATCATGATTTTGATATTTGGGTCGTGAATCCCTATTGAAAATTGTGTTTTTTGAGAAAGTGTGTGTTATAAGCACGTTGATGTTGAATATTTGAGATATTTTGAATAATTTGACCTTTTGGTCTTAATGGAGTTGTTTTGAACTCGAGTGTGAAAGAAATCCTCAATGTGGTTGATTTTGATAGATGGGAAGCATGATGGCTCCCGATGTATATTTATATATTACTGAAATTGTTTTGTTGTGGATTGTCTTTGAAATGATCTGAGCTAAGTTCGGAAGAAATTTTTAGCACCGAGTGGGAGGTATAAAGTGAGCTTACTTTCCTAGAACTATATGCCCCCGTAGGAGTGAGCTTGAGGCTGATTTATATAGTGATCACTAGTTTGTATGAATTTGATATCGATAGTCCTACTCCGATGGCAAGGATAGGATGGCTCTCCCCAACGTGGGTTGTACTTTGGACTCCATGTAGCTCACATGATTTATGTCGGTTATAGGATCTCCCAGTGTGTGTGTTTCCTTGTGTCTATGGTAAATGGTGAAGTGATTTGAAAGTGGAATTGTGAAAGTTATTCTTTTGAAAGATTTAAATGATATTTACATTATGAGAATTGATATTCTTGATGAACTGAAAGTGATTGACAAATTATATGATGAGTCACATGTGTTATTGTACTTATTTCATCCTCTCATGATTATGATGATTTTCTTCGGGCTATGTGAGTCTTTCCTATATCCTGCATATTTCTTATAAATATTTATGATGATGATATTTATACAACTATATACACCCTCATATACTCAGTTCCTTCTATGGTACTGACCCACATCTTTGGATGTGGGCTGTATTTTCTCAGAATGTAGGTTCAGGTGCTCAATTCCAGGTTTGACAGTGATTTTTTGGGCACGCTGTTCTACATCCTCTGTTGTGGTGAGTCCTCATGTTCCGAGGACGTGATGTCTGATGTTGGTTTCACGAAATTATTTACATTTGATAACTGAGTATGAGTCAGTTAGGGCATGTCTCAATGGCTCGCTGGTTTTATTGATTTTCTTAGAGGCTTGTCAGACTAGTATAGATGTTTGGAGTTGACTAATAAGTCATATTTTGTTATCTTTCTGAAATTCTTTTATTCTTGGATGATGATTACTCTTTTGATATTTGAGCGTTATTTATGGAAACCCTGTTGATTCGTGTTAAACTAAATGTAAATGGCTCAAAGGGTTAGCTTGGGGCTACTCGTAGCCTCAAGCACCGTGTGATGCTTCAGAACCCATTTTTGGGGTGTTAAAAACTTGGTATTAGAGCCTCAGGTTTTAAGGTGTCCTAGGGAGTATGATAAGCTGCATGAAGTAGAGTATTGATCATCGTTGTATAGCGCGCCACATCCATGAGCAAGAGGCTACAAGAAATTTTAGGAAAAAATATGATTCTTTCTTTCAAAAGTCTATTGTGCTTAAAGTGTCTCTCTCCTCTATTGATTCGTGATCTCCTCTTTCAGAAATATGCCTCCATATTGAGCAAGAAGAAATAATGATGGTCAGCAACCTCAACCCACTGATCCATTGAATGAAAACGTATCTCATACTGAATTTTGGGCAGCCTTTCAGGTGCTGGCCCAAGCTTTTACTACAAATGTTCAGGCAAACCCGACCCCGGCTCCACAGCAGTAGGGAGGTGATTCAGCTACTGCTAGAATCCGTGACTTCATGCGGTTGAATCTGCCAAAATTCTATGGGTCTAAGTCTGATGAGGATCTACGGTTATTTTTAGAGGAGGTGCGGAAGATTACTCAGGTGATGCATATATCTGAGGAACATAGTGTAGATTTGGCTGCATACTGGTTGAAAGACCTTGCTTATGACTAGGTTGTTGCTTGAAGGAAAGTAGAGGTGTGGGAGCTATCCCTACAACTTGGCAAGAGTTCTAGGATGCATTCCTGGATAAGTTTTTCCCTTTGGAGATGAGAGAGGCGAAGGTAGAAGAGTTTATGAACCTGCGACAGGGCTCTATGACTGTTAAGGAGTACTGTCTAAAGTTCAATCAGTTTGCCAAGTATGCTCCTAACTTAGTGGCTGATAATCGGGCTAGTATGAGTAAGTTTGTGGCTGGAGTGTCTAGTTATATGGTTAAGGAGTGTAGGTATGCTATGCTGAATAGTGAGATGAATCTTTCTAGGCTGATGACTCATGCCCAATAGATTGAGGCAGACAAGATTAAGGAGAGATAGAATAAGAGGAAATAAGAGAGCTAGGTCTGAGCAGCACGAATAGGGTAAGACTAGATCGCAGGGAGAGAGTCGCCCTCAGTATCAGGATTATTCATCTATGCCAGCACCATTATCTGCTAGTGCTCCTATGCCTAGAGGTAGGCAGGAGCAAGGTAGCAGGTCATATGCATCCAGGTCCTACTACAGTACTGGAAGTAAGCCAAATCGTCCCCTGTGTCCTAAGTGTGGTAGAGCTCAATCGGGTGAGTGTTGGGGTAAGAAGAGGGGTTGTTTCTGGTGTGGTGACATGGGTCACAGAGTTAGAGGTTGTACATAGGATGGACAAGGGTGTCGTGACTATCGCCCTCAGACCCAGACTCAGACTATTAGTGCTTTAGTTCCAGTGACTCGCCCAGCCCCAGCTCAGGGTGCCTCCTCTAGCAATACTGGCGGGCAGCGCCAAAATTGATTCTATGCTTTACCGTCCCTCTAGGAACAAGAGAACTCTCCCGATGTTGTTACTGGTATGCTTCATATATTTTAGTTTGATGTGTATGCTTTGTTGGATCCTGGATCCAGTTTCTCATATGTTGCACCTTTGATTGCTGTGAATTTTGAAATGAGTCCTGAGATTATTCCTGAGCCTATCCTAGTTTCTACCCCAGTGGGTGATTCGATTATTGCCTAGAAAATGTATAACAAGTGTCCTGTTACCATTTTTTATAGAGTCTCATTGGCTGATCTGATTGAGTTAGACATAGTAGATTTTGATGTGATTCTGGATATGGACTAGCTGTATTCTTCTTATGCCTCTATTGATTATTGGACCCGAGTGGTCAAGTTTCAGTTTTCGGGTGCATCCATGTTTGAGTGGTCTGGGAATTCTGTGTCACCCAAGAGTTATTTTATCTCTTACCTCAAAGCTAGAAAGCTTATTTCCAAGGGGTGTATTTACTATTTGGTTAGAGTCAAAGACACTAAGTCTGAGACTCTAACTCTCCATTCTGTTAATGTCATCAATGAGTTTTTTGATATCTTTCTGGATAATCTCTCAGGGATACCTCCTGATAGAGAGATAGAGTTTGAGATTGATCTTCTTCCCGATACTCAGCCCATTTCTATTTCTCCTTACCGTATGGCCTCTGCAGATCTTAGGCAGAGATGATGGTTAGAATTGTTAAAGGACTATGATATGAGTGTGCTGTACCATCCGACAAGGCCAATGTTATGGCGGATGCCCTAAGTAGAGTATCCATGGGTAGTGTTTCGCATGTAGTAGAAGGTAAGAAAGAGCTAGCTCGTGATATGCATCGTTTGGCTAGATTGGGGGTTAGGTTGTTTAACTCTACTGAAGGTAGTATAGGGGTTCAGAGTAGTTCTGAATCCCCCTTAGTTTCGAAAGTGAAGGAAAAGCAATACTTAGATGCTAGTTTGGTCAGACTGAAGGAGTCAGTCAAGGACCAAAAAGTAGAGGTTTTCTCCCAAGGGGAAGATGGTGTGTTGAGATTTCAGGGTAGATTGTGTGTCCCGAATGTTGATGATTTGAGATAGAGGATTATGGCTGAAGCACACGAGGTGCAATATTCTATTCATCCTGGTGCCACCAAGATGTACCGAGACTTGCAGAAAATTTATTGGTGGAGTGGCATGAAGAAAGATATAGCAGCATTTTTAGCTAAGTGTGCAACATGCCAATAGGTTAAGGTTGAACACCAAAGACCTGGTGGTATGATGCAAGAGTTTAGTATTCCCACCTGGAAGTGGAAAGATATAAATATGGACTTCGTGATTGGTTTACCTCCTTCTCGATGCCATCATGATTCCATTTGGGTTGTGGTTGATAGATTGACTAAGTCTGCTCATTTCTTGCCTATTTATACTTCAGATACTGCTGAGGATTACGCTAGATTGTATATCCAAGAGCTAGTCAGACTGCATGGAGTTCCCTTGTCTATTATTTCGGATAGGGTTACTTAGTTCACTTCACAATTTTGGAAAGCTTTTCAGAAGGGTCTTGCTACCCAAGTGCTTTTGAGTTCTACTTTTCATCCGTAGACCGATGGTTAGGCTGAGCGAACCATCTAGACCTTAGAGGATATGTTGAGAGCTTGTGCACTTGACTTTAAGGGAAGTTGGTATGATCACTTACCATTGATAGAATTTTCTTATAATAATAACTTTCATTCTAGTATTGGCATGGCTCCATTTGAAGCCTTGTATGGGAGGAAGTGTAGATCACCCATAGGTTAGTTTGAGGTGGGTGAAGCGGCTGTGAGTGGTCCTAATTCAGTATTCGAGGCTATAGAAAAAGTTAAGTTGATTAGGGAAAGGTTGAAAATTGCTCAGAGTCGTCAGAAGTCATATGCGGATGTTAGAAAGAGAGACCTTGAGTTTGAAGTTGGTTACCTAGTGTATCTGAAAATTTCACCCATGAGGGGGGTGAAGAGATTTGGAAAGAAGGGAAAGCTTAGTCCCCGTTATGTTAGTCCTTACAAAATTCTTAGCCGTGTTGGTAAGGTAGCTTATGTGGTCGAGTTTCCTTCCGAGTTGTCCTCTGTTCATCCAATATTCCATGTCTCCATGATTAGAAAGCATATTAACAATGCTGTGGTAGTGGATTTCTCTGTGAGTGCTGACATTTAAGAAAAATCTTTCTTTTGATGAGATTCCTGTTGAGATTCTTGATTTCAGTGTCCGAAGACTAAGAAACAAAAAAGTTCCCTTGGTCAAGGTGTTATGGCGAAACCAATCTGTTGAGGGTGCAACTTGGGAAGCTGAGGCGGATATGCGATCCAAGTACCCTTACCAATTTTCTGCAAACTCCGATCAAGCCGAAGGTACCGTTCTTTCCTAAATCATGCACTTTTGATAAAAGTTGTAGTAGTTCAGCCGTCATTTATTATGTGTTCAGCTGTAGTTTCTTGAATTTATGCATTCTATGTTGCATTCGGAGTGAGAAACGACGTGGTTATGAGTCTAATGAATGGTTTCAGATGTATGCTCTATTCCCTATCTAATCTTGGCATGTCTAGTGTCATTCGAGGCCGAATGTTTCCAAGAGGGGGATGATGTAGTACCCCGGGAAATTTTTCGTTGAAATTTTATGCGTAAACGTGTTGGGTTCTATCTTCTAGAATGAATTATAAATTTTTCATGCAGAATGTCTTAGATTATGATCCACCATTGCGTAGAGTATCGAATAAGCTTTCGAAAGATATGTGGATCATCCAAAACGGACACCCGAGCGACGAGTTATGAACATTCCGATCGAATCGTGAATAGTAGTGAACAGTAAAACGTGCAGGAAAAAGTACTGAGGCCTGACGTATTTTTGCTCCAACTTTAAACTATCATAACTCCTTGTACATAATAATCTGGGTGATCTACTATATATCAACGGAAATCTCTGCGAGTCCTCTTTCCAATGAAATTGGTTTCATCCAATTTGTCTATTGGAGCAAAAAGTTATGGTCGATCTACTTCAGCCTATCAAAAGCAAATTTTTGAGTCAATTTCAAACGATCATAACTCCTCGTACACAATGATCTGGGTGAGATACTATATATCAACGAAAAGATATGAGAGTCCTCTTTCTAATGAAATTAGTTTCATCCAATTTGGATATCAAAGTAAAATGTTATGGTTGATCTACTTTATACTATCAAAACAGTCCATCAAAGGACAGATTCGAGAATTTATTTGATTTTTAGAGGCGTTTTGGTCATTCCCCCTCACCCAAAATCAATCCAAACCCTATATTTAAGCCTATTAGAAGCATTATATGTTATATTTCATCAAATTCCCTCAAAAAGGAAACTCTAAGCTCCTACTTCCAACTTCAAGAACCTCCAAAGTTCACCATTAATTCTGCAAATTTATTCAAGATTCTAAGTTCCTAGTTCAAGAACTCCAAGAACCATCATTCAAAGGCACGATTAACATCTAAAAAACAAGTATCCATCTAAAGTTCATCATTCAAGGTATATGGGGTTTTTCAACAAGAACTCTCTTTTGTTTTTGGGCCCAAAACTAATTTTCTTTACAAAGGAATATTTTTATTTGAGTTTTATGAATTTGAAGCATGAACCCATATCTTATGATGATTATTATGAAATATTGATGTTTATGATTTTGAAAGATGAATTTACATGTATGGAGATATAAAGCATGAATCTTGAACAATATTTATCATGATTTCGATATTTGGGTCATGAATCCCCATTGGAAATTGTGTTTTTTTTGAGAAAGTATTGTTATAAGCACGTTGATGTTGAATATTTGAGATATTTTGAATGATTTGACCTTTTGGTCTTAATGGAGTTGTTTTGAACTCGAATGTGAAAAAAATCCACAACGTGGTTGATTTTGATAGATAGAAAGCATGATGGCTCCCAATGTATGTTTATATATTACTAAAATTGTTTTGTTATGGATTGTCTTTGAAATGATCTGAGCTAAGTTTAGGAGTAATCTTTAGCACCGAGTGGGAGGTATAAAGTGACCTTACTTCCCTAGAACTACGTGCCCCCATAGGAGTGAGACTGAGGCTGGTTTATATAGTGATCACTAGTTTGTGTGGATTTGATATCGATAGTCCTACTCCGATGGCAAGGATAGGACAGCTCTCCCCAACTAGGGTTGTACGTTGAACTCCATGTAGCTCACATGGTTTATGTCAGTTATAGGATCTCCCAGTGTGTGTGTGTTTCCTTGTGTCTATGGTAAATGTGAAGTGATTTCAAAGTGGAATTGTGAAAGTTATTCTTTCGAAAGATTTAAATGATATTTACATTATGAGAATTGATATTCTTGTTGAACTAAAAGTGCTTGACAAATTATATGATGACTCACATGTGTTATTGTACTTATTTCATCCTCTCATGATTATGATGATTTTCTTCGGGCTATGTGAGTCTTTCATACATCCTGCATATTTCTTATAAATATTTATGATGATGATATTTATGCATTTGCATACACCCCCATATACTCGGTTCTTTTCCATGGTACTGACCCACATCTTTGGATGTAGGCTACATTTTCTCGGAACATAGGTTCAGGTGCTCAGTTCTAGGTTCGACAGTGATTCTTCGGGCATGCTGTTCTACATCCTCTGTTATGGTGAGTCGTCATGTTCCGAGGACGTGATGTCTGATGTTGGTTTCACGGAATTGTTTACATTTGATAACTGAGTACAAGTCAGTTGGGGCATGTCTCAATGGCTCGCTGATTTTATTGATTTTCTTAGAGGCTTGTCAGACTAGTATAGATGTTGGGAGTTGACTAATAAGTCATATTTTGTTATCTTTCTAAAATTCTTTTATTCTTGGATGATGATTACTCTGTTGATATTTGAGGGTTATTTATGGAAACCCTATTGATTCGTGTTGAACTGAATGAAAATGGCTCAAAGGGTTAGCTTGGGGCTACTCGTAGCCTCAAGCACCGTGTGACGCTCCGGAATCCGTTTTCACGGCGTTACATATTTATACATTAAATACCACCATATCCTCACACAAAACATACAAAGATCCCATCTTAGGCATTATCAAACTCCAACCACATGAATATCAACCACCAACAACATAAACATCATAATACATAATTTAGAAGATGGTTCTTGAGCTTAATGGATGAAATGACTTCATGAATCAACTCACGCATACCTTAGAAGGAAGATTCTTGATGATTGATGGAGGAATTTCCTTGTAATTGGATCTTCAAGCTTAATTCTGGAACCCTAGTTATTTTTCTTTTTTAGTGCTCTTGGATGATGAACTTAAAATGTTTGTAGGGTTGTAATGTATTTAAGAGCTATATATTTTGTAGGGTTAAGTTTAGGGACGTGTAAGGAGTGTTAAAAGACTTAATTACCCTCAAAATAACTCAAAACGGAGTGTTTAAGTCACTTGAAACAATAAGATATGCGCCGCATATGATATCGCATATATTTACATAGGCGCCGCATATGATATCGCGTAAATTTACATAGGCGCCGCATATGATATCGCCTATATCTACATAGGTGCCACATATGCTATCACCTATATTTACATAGGCGCTGCATATGCTATCGCATATGCTTTCCAGTGGCCATGTGCGATTGGTTAGACGACGTACTCTATTTTGTAAAGTCATAACTCCTATCTCGAGTGTCGGATTTTGATAAAATTGATATCGTTGGAAATATAATTCGATTCTCTATAATTTGGTGGGTAGAAATATGCAGAAATACCACATTAACATCGAGTTATACTTATTCAAATATGACCCTTATGAAATCAAACACTAAAACTTGATGGATTCAAAAACTCTTAGCTTATGTTACCTTAAGTAACTCATATGAACATGCTTAACACATCATAAGCTATCTTATCGTTAGGATACTCATTGTAAGTCATGTACTCAAGTATGAATCACGGGATAGGAGAT
Organism: Capsicum annuum; assembly: GCF_002878395.1. NCBI lineage: Eukaryota > Viridiplantae > Streptophyta > Magnoliopsida > Solanales > Solanaceae > Capsicum > Capsicum annuum. The sequence continues at coordinate 53,474,071 of NC_061118.1, read as the reverse complement.
TTCATATGTAGGAAAAATGGTTCGTCTCCTAGCTTAGAAACATGTGGGGTATTACAATTTTCATCATAAATATATATAGGTAAAACAATAAACAAATAGAGATCTCCCTAAACTTTCTTCGCCTTTATGGTAGTCTCCATTTTTAATATAAACATCATTGTTAACACTCTCATTATAAATAAAAGTTCGGTGATGATTAGAAGAATGAAGAGGTAGGGGTTAGAGGGTTTTCATAATTATAAATTAAAAAATTGTTGCATTCAAAACATGCATGATAAAGATATACGAATAATTAAATCACAACCTTTCCCCTAAATGGAGATCTTGAAGGTTGTTGCTAGAAGTAGCGCTTGGGCATCGCACAAGAAACTATAACCAAAATCATTAATATAAATCTTTTGTCTTAGTTTGTACAAATTTACGTGAAGCAATGAACTTGTGATATCTTCAAACTTCAAATTCCTTAATATTTTGTCTTATAAAAATGGGGTTTAAGTTTGTAACCATACACAACCACCTATTCAAAACCTTTATTTGAATGGTCATATTTTGTTTAATTTGCTGCAACAATTGTTGGTTTCATGATACGGCCAAATTACACCTCTATTACGAGAAAGTAAGCGGTCATTGTCAAATATACAACCCAACTAGGTTGGGGTCGAATCCCACAGGGAATATGGTGTTAATTAAGTTGTTTGCAGATTAGTTGACTTTTAATCATTCGTTTCCGTAAAATAAATAGGGGAATTTGATTCAGTTCACATCTTAATGATTTCGGTTTAACAAGATGAAGTATGTGTAGTAGTATTAAAATTCAGAGAAATAGCAAGCTAGGGTTATGTTCACCTTGTAGTTTTCAATTCTTTCTAACTATGGGCTTTACGAATTCATACATGCATCGTGCTTACAGACAAACGTATTGTATTTAATAACATAATCCTAGTGTTTCTCAACCATCAAGGATTAATTCACTTTAGTTCTCTCGAATCAAAAGTGTTTACCAAAAAATAATACAAAATCTCTAAGTAGTTAATCCTGCTAAGGCATTAACATATGAAATAGGGGTTGGTAATCCTATTTTCTTGTCACTACTCTCTTTTCTGAACATCAACCTTTCTTTCGAACAAGCTGCGTTTTAAGGAATATCCTCTATGTTTGCAACCACAAGAATTCAAGATAAGCAAAGAGAGCATGATGTAAACAAATCAATGTATAATGAATTCAAAATCCAAAGTAATAGATTATATGCTACAAGGCTTCCATAACCCTTACTAATAAACTTAGCTACTCATGAATAAAACAGAAATCACAATAGAAATATTCATCATACCAAAAACTAGAAGATGATCTTGGTGTGCGAATAGTGAAAATAAGAGAGAAGAAACATTTTCTCTCTCTCTCCCCAAGCTAAGCCGCCACTCTCCTTTCAAAAACTAATACAAAAAAATTCAATAATGAATAAAAATTCAGCATTAAGCCTTTTAATAATCTTTTCTCTCATAATTGCCTTCTAAGTCCCTGAACTAATTATTAATGACAAACTAGTCTTGGACATAGTTTCTAGGCACCACATTTGGTCCAGGCTGCTACTCTCTCTTGTGTCATATGCCATCCACATTCCATAGTCCAATTATGTCTTCATCTACCTTATTAATACCTGAAATCATGCTAATCACATCAGTTAGCTCAATTACATAGAAGTAGAGTAAAAACATAAGAAACTAGACATTTTGTTCTCTAAACTTAGCTAAAACATGAATAAGTTATGGTGCTTAGGTGTATAAATACACCCAAGATCATTTCACAACCTAAAATCGAGGTCATGATGACATTTATTGCATTTCAGTCTTAATAAGTAAGCTAATCACCCAAAAACAAAAAGAAGAAGAAGAACGAACATCAACTAATGAAAGATAAAATAAGACTTGCAAAATAAAGTCAGGTCAACACATACACAAAACATAGCATAAGCCTGAAATAAATACCATAAACCCCACATCTGGTGTCATAAGGATAGTGCATCTAAATATAACTCAGAAATACTGAAATACAAATATTTCTCTCTAAAACTAATACAAGACATCTAAAATAGGTAAGAGGAGGTTCAGAGTCAGTTCTAAAGCCCTAGAGCACGCCAGTACCTCGGTCACCACTCAGATAAGCACAAAATAAGTTTTCATATCCTTTGCTCATACTCGGATCTATACTGAAATTGGCATAGTAGGGGTGAGTACGGTCTACTTGTACTCAGTAGGTATCATAGGCCAAATGAGCAAAGTAGAAAATAATATAAGTAAAATAATAATATGAGCACATACATGCAATCACAAAAGTGCCAAACAGTAGCTCGCACAGTCTCCACTAATAATTCTAATATATATACAAAAATGAAAGATACATATACATGCAATGCAATGCAATGAGGATGGGATGAATGGTTAAATTCATTGCATGACTTTCTGTATACACCTGTCGATCTCTCAGCTCCCAAGGTAGAAACCATGTGGGGTTTGCAACCCATATACTATAACTCATATCGCAATATCTCAACCTACCTCTTTGACTCGTGTTCCCGAAGAGGGTTTTTATAAGAATATCTTATTTTTTTTTTCAAAATAGTATCCTCAATAGTACTGGTATCTCATGAATGTATATATATGCAATGAGGATGTAATGCTTACAACCAAACCAGTATAAAGATATTTAATTCATTCAACAATATAAAAGTGAGCCCAAAAATCAACTCAATATGTCCATAATTCATGATTATCAACTCTAATTAGGCACCATTGGAATAAATATGCATGTAAGACATCATTAGTATCATATCAACTCCTAACTCAGGCATTTCTAACATGATTGCAATAACCTGAATTGTAAATTATGCTTGAGAAGTGTTTTGACTATTTTGCCATTCCCTGTAGTTGGTACATATTAATTTTAGAGTGTGGGGATGGTTGACACGATTCTCGATGCAATTTGTAATGATTTTGGTAAGTGGTTTTTAGAGGCTTTAAAAATCATATAGTTGACTTTGATAAATATTTATTGTTCTGAGTGTTAGATAGCAATTTAAATAGTTCCATTAGATACAAAATATCAAAATTGGGTTATTTGAGGTTTTGGTTCTGGTTTGGAACCTTTATTTTGCATTTCAATCATTCATTTGGAAAATAGTGAAAAAAGAGTCCTCGAGGTTAATTTGTTGAAAATATTTTTTTTTTGAAAATCTGACGTATTTATTAAGTTTAAAACATCAAAAGTATCCTGGTAGCATATATGATTTAATTTTGTTGGATCCTGAATAAATTTTGAGGGTCCGATCGAAAAATTGACAAATTATAAGTTTGTTGGTGCAAGGCATCAGCTTGTGCGGCCGCTTAAGCGGTTAATTGATCAGTAAAGTGAAAACTACTTAAGCACCAATACGTCGCTAAAGCCAATTAAGTTCCAAAGTGTCACTTTAGCAGTGACCGCTTAAGCGGTGCCCAATCAATTTAGCGATCATTTAGTTGCTAAAGCGGCAACTGCTCTATATAACCCCCTTTTCTTGAGTTTTCACCATTTTTGGACCTTCAAACTTTGGGAAAGACAACTTTTGAGGGTTTCTTCATTGTGTTTTGTATGGGTAACCTCTAAACTTATATTCCTATTATTTTTTATTGATTACACCTTCGAAAATACCTTATAATCATGATTTTGCAATGAAATTTTGAGATTTTTACCAGTAAAGCTTAAAAATATTTTTTCACTAATTTGGACCTTAGTTTAAACCAATTTTTGCATGAATTTTCAACTATAGACTCTTATATATATAATATATTAAAAGTGTGAACGGCCTTAGAAATGCTGTTTGATCTTTTTGTCTTTCATTAAAAATCTTTGCTTTAGACAAAATCTTCTTTTCACTATTTTTTCTAATATTTAAAAGTTGAAAATTAATTAAATATATTTATGATAAAACCTTTCCTTATTATAAGTCATCAAATTAATGACAAGTAATACTTTTTCCATTAGTTTAAGAATTGTAAATCAACTAAATTTGATTTTAAGAATATTTGTAAAATCTAGAAATAAATATAAAAGCATTAGACTAAGAAAAAAAATATGAAGTATCAAATTTAAATGTTTTAAATACATAATAAGAATATAATTAATGATTTTTTAATGATTTGAATTTACTAACAAGAAAAGATTTTAAATATACAAAAAATAACTGTGCCACAAATATGGTTCAAATTGATGCGTCTCTCTTAGCCTATGACAACAAGGGAAAGAGGTACTACATGATAAATACAAAAGTGATGATGTAAAATATATATGTACTTACACTAAAATATATGTTTACATTTACATTATTATATTAAAGTGTGAAGAATTTTTGAAAAGTGATTTAAACTTTCACACTTTATTAAAAATCTCTGCAATAGATAAAACCATTTAGTTTTAAATAATCAAACGTTACATGTGCGAGGCCCATGCGGTTAAATTAGTAACCTTGAAAAGTGTATTTCTAAAATAAAATTCTGATTTTACCCCTTTCGTATTCATACTCATATTGGATCCGACTCAAATATGAGCAATATGGGTATATTTAGCTTTATTTTAATGCATAGATGCTATCTTTGAATGTTACAGTTGAGTTCGAGGTTGGTCATAGGGGAAAAGCTCTGTGTTGAAGCACTTTAATCCAGAATTTCATCGTTTTGAGGTAGATTATGGCTTAACTTCTTTCAGATTGAGCCAGATAGTTAATGAATAAGTAAAACATGCTATGGGTTGGAAAAAAATACCTACGAGGTTTATATTTTGAGATTTTTATTATTGTTATGTACCTGAGTAGGGGCTTATATTCTGTTGTTGTTGACTTGTGATGTTTGATATTACATGATGCCCGTGTAGGGGTCTTTATTTGACATTTTTTGTTCTTATCTGTGTATTTAAATATCTTTATTCTTGATATAATACCTGTATGAGGGGCTTGAATTGCTATTACAGGCCTTATCGAGCATTGATTTTCTTTATCATGTAGAAATACCCAAGTTAGGGGTTGATATGATATTTATGATGTTTTGCATGTATATTTATTCAGATGGTGCCTAATTAGAGTTGATAAATCATGAACTATGGACATATTGAGTTGATTTCCGGGCTCACTTATATATGAGTAAAATAGATTAGATATCTTTATACTGATTTGATTGTGAGCATTACATCCTCATTCTATACATATACATACATGAGATACTTGTATCATTAGTAAGCAATATTTTTAAAAGAAAATGAGACATCTTTTATAAAAACCCTTGTCGTGTACCCGAGCCAGAGCAGTTGGACGAGATACTGATATATGAGTTATAGTATATGGATTATGAACCCCCCGATCCCTTTCAGGTCTTACTTGGGAGTTGCAAGTTTAGTAAGTGTATACGGGAAGTCATACGATGACTTTTACCATTCATTCTATACTTATTATATTGCATTGCATTGCATACACATCTTTCATGATTTCTTTAGTTTCCCTTGACTTGTGTTTGGCTTTGTGTACTTTTCATGTGTATTTGTACGTGATTTTTTTTCAATATTTATAGTAGAATTGTTAGTGAAAACGGTGTGAGCTACTGTTTGAGACTTTTTTATTTTCAAGTGACATACAAATAGTTTTCTTTACTTAGAATATTTTCTGCTTTGCTCAATTGGCCTATGATTCTTACTGAGTACAAGTGGACCGTACTCATCACTACCACACCCTTTTGGTGTAGATCCTAGTTCAAGCACCATGCATGGTGATTGATTTGTGTGGAGAGTCAAATTTTTGAGGTACTAATTCACTCACAGAGTTTGGGGTTGATTTGCACCTTATGTATCCTTACTTATTTTTATTTATGATTCGGAGCTAGATGTGTATTTTTAGTTTTTGGATATTCTACTAGATGCTCTTGCACTGAATCCCCAAGTTTGAGATATATGACATTTCCTTCAAATTTTTCGCTATTATTGTACTTGTATTGGTCTAACTTTATTCTAGAAGTCTTATTTGGTTTATGTTATTGCTAATTTTGATTTTTTCTTAAGTAGTTTGGGTAATTGGCTTACTTATCAAGGATGAGCCATGATAAGTGCCATTATGACCCATTTTTGGGTCATGAAAAATTTATATCAGAGCATCCAGATTCACTGATCTAAAAAATATAAGAGTATAATTTCTAGTAGAGTCTCGCAGATTGGTACGTAAATGTGTGTTTCTATCTTCGAGAGGATATAAGATATCTTTAAAAAAAACTTATCCAATTTGATTCCTTATTGTATCGGTTGTTCATGGCCAATATTCTAAACTTGTATTTTATTCTTTTCTGCACAGATAGTGAGGAGAGTCTAGAGATGTTGAGCTAGCATCTAAGATATAAACCCCGGTTTTAGGATGAGGTAGGGGTCATGGTCAACCAAGATGTAGAGGATAAACACAAGGAGCTTCCCTAGCTCGAGGATGTGCTAGGGAGACCTCTCTGAGCCTAAGGTTGTGTATTCCAAGAATGATTATCGGACAGGGGGTGCAAAGTCAGCTCAGGTTCCATAGGATTCAATTGATACCCTAGTACGTCATGGTCTTTTGGTTCGTCTCTTCAGTCATTTGGAGGGTGTTCCCAAAAGTATACGTGGTATTACTAACTTTGAGTGATATTCCATCCTCAGTGCTGACATCTTCTTTTGGTATTACTAATTCTGGAGTACAACCATTATCTATGGTACCTCTATGTGTGGACTCCTGGCCTACCAGACTTACTATTTCTCTTATTACTTTGAGTACAACTATGTCTTCTAATGATCAGAGGATATTTGAGAAGTTTATTTGCTTCAGTCTGCCCAAGTTTAATGGAGTTGGTGAAGATTCCTATGAGTTTTTGAGTGATTTCTAGGAGAAGTTGCATAATCATGGATCCCTTGAGTCTTATAGAGCTATTTATATGACCTATCAATTGACGTATGTGGCCAAAGATTGGTGAAGGTCGCTTTTCAGTTGTAGTCCTTTGGTGCACCTGTAATGACTTGGACTCAGTTTTTTAAAGCATTCTTGGAGAGGCTTATACTACATAGCTTAAAAAGTTAGATAAGAGATGAGTTTGATCATTTAGAGAAGGGCTCTATGTCTTTTTCCAAGTATGAGGCATATTTTCATACCTTATTCAGATATTTAGTCTCTTTCATCTTTATCAAGTTTAAGAGGATTCAGAAGTTTGTGAAAGAATTAGATAGATTATATTAGTTGGCTAAACCTAGAAGGTAGTTTCAAAGGCTTCTTTCCAGTGTATTATTAAGTATGCCAAGATTATTGAGTTTATTATCTAGGAGACTCGGGAAGGTACCCAAAAGGTGCATCATTGGTGTAAGTTTAGTGAACACACCTCTCGTAGTAGAGAGTTCTCTAGTAGAGGTTCCTTTGGTTATCATGGTAGGATGGTTCAGTTCGTTTTGCAGGGATTATGTGTTAAACCTTTAGGTTCTTCGTCTTTTGGTAGCCAGGTATGAAGTCATGCAAATAGAGGTTCCAACATAAGTTCTTTAGGTCAGGGTGGTCATTCTTGCTCATCCATACCTTCTTAGAGTGAGTCAAGAAACATGTGATATTTTGTATGTAATAAGTTTGGACATGTGGCCAAGGGTTTTACTCAACATGTACATGGACCCACTCAATAGAGTTCTCAACTCAGCTTTTCCCTACTCCAATATATGCAGTTAGAGGTGGTACACCGAGTGGTAAGGGTGGTTCAATAGTGCTATGTACTAGAGGTACATATTAATAAAGCTTGTAGAGGTGGTCGTGGGGTTACTCGACCAGGAGAAAATGTGGTCAGTGTTATGCCATATTTAGGGGACCTGAGGCAGAGGCTTCTAGTGCAGTCATTAAAGGTATTGTCCCAGTTTGGTACAAATTTGCTTCCATGTTATTTGAACCCGGGTCTATATTCTCTTATGTGTCTACATATTTTATTTTTGGATTTGATGTTGTATGTGAGCCTCTTGTTATGCCTCTTCATGTTTCTACCCTTGTATGAAATTCTTTAATGGTGGATCGAGTCCATCGATCTTGTATGGTTTTCTTTTACAGGCTGTGAGACTTGGGCAAACTTGATTATCTTATATATGGTTGATTTTGATGCTATTTTAGGTATGGATTGGTTAGCTCCTTATCATGCTATTTTAGACTGTTATGTCAAGACCGTGACCTTGGATACAATGGGTGTGCAATGGTTTGCTTGAAAAGTTATACTTAAATTGGGTTTAAATGGTGTAATGTTTTTTCACGTGCTCATCACATGGTAGTGAGAGGGTGTTTGTCTTATTTGGCTCATGTTCGTGATACTAGTGTTGTATCTCGCCTCCAAGGGGTTTTATTTGGGTTGTTCATGAGTTTATAGATGTGTTCCCTATGGATTTGCCTGGTATGACTTTGGATCATTATATTGATTTTGCTATTGATTTGGAGCTGGGCACCAAGCCTATTTCCATCCCTCCATATAGGATGGCCCTGACTGAGTTGAAGGAATTGAAGTAACAATTGTTGGATTTATTGAGTAAGGGGTTCATTGGACCTTGTATGTCTCCTTAGGGTTCTCCAGTCTTGTTCATAAAGAAAAAGAATGGCTCTATGCTATATGTATTGATTAAAGGCAGTTGAACAAAGTGACAATTAAGAACAAGTATCCTCTTCTTCACATTGATGATCTTTTTGACCAAATTCAGGGTGCTTCAGTGTTTTCCAAGATTGATTTGAGATTTGGTATCACCAGTTGAAGATTAGGGCTTCTGATATCCCAAAGATGGTTTTTCGGACTCAATGCAGTCATTCTGAGTTCTTGGTCATGTCTTTTAGGTTTACCAATTCCCGTGCAATAGTCATTGAATTGATGAACTTGGTATTTCGACCATATCTCGACTTTTTTTTTATTGTATTTGTAGTTTTGTTGTGTCCTAGCATAAACGCAAGCGTATGTGGTCACCCAAGTAGTAAAGTAGCCTTTAAAAGCCCAGTAGCGATCCCACAGGGACTTTCTCTCAGCAACGATCTAATTTTAGTGTACTACGAAGATTAAACAAGTGCATGAGTAACCAATACTGTTTGAGATTTGAAAACTTAAAGTAACCATAAACAATTCAATAATGTAAAGTATTTGGAGACAATAATGGGGAAGAATTTAGGGTTAAGGATCTATGAACAATCCTACTTAGCTATATAATTTCATTGGTTTAGCTAATTATCTTGGTTGTTGATTCACGTGGTTGATAACATGACTATGGTTTTCGGAGCTTCAAATCATCTATCTAATTTAGCCCTATAACTACACCATTGAGAGATGGTGTGAGAACTAAGTTAAACGAATTTATATTTCATCAGTATATGAATCAAATGGAGGGACTTAGGTATATTCTTATCCTAAACATAAATCTTAATCTCAATCCCTTGAATGTTTAAGATTCTACCACATAATCCCAGGTTCTAATCTATTGTTCCTCCTTCCGGGCTTACAATCGAGATATGTGTTTATTCTAAGGGTCGCAAATCCGTAGAATAGTAAATACAAGGATATATGAACAACCAATAATGATAATCAGCATAAAACAATTTAAATATAAGCTTAAGTATTCATGTTCTTGGCCTCAACCCTAGATATAACTATCAACCAGTACGGTTCGGTCCAAACAGGTACCGGCCCATTAAATTTTACCAGTCTGTGGGCCGATTCGGTCTGGTCTCAGTTCTTAATGGGTTGGTACGGTCTGAGCCCAATAGTGTAAAATGCCCAAACGACCCATGATCGGCCCACATAGTGTAGAATCGGTTTTAACCGATCTGGACCGGTTCAGCCCCACCTAGTTCGAGAAATGGGCTGGTTACCGGTCCTTTATGTAAAAAAAAGAAAAAAATTAAGTTAGATTTAAATTTTCATATTTTTTCAATGTATACTATATATACACACATATATACATTTTAAATACATTCAACAATTAACGTATAACATATATACATTACATATTATACTACTTTAGAAAATATATACACATGTATAGATTAAATATATACTACTTAACAAACTTCATGAAACAATATACATACAACATATATACATTACATATATACTACTTTAGAAAACATGTACGCATGTATACATTAAATATATACTGCTTTAGAATTTAGTCTATAGAAAATATATACACATATATACATACAATATAATATATATACTACTTAAAATACTACTTGAAACAATATACATACAACGTATATACATTACATATATACTACTTTAGAATATATATGCATGTATACATTAAATAGATACTACTTTAGACTTTAGTCTATAGAAAATATATGCACATATATACATACAATATAATATATATATACTTAAAATACTACTTGAAACAATATACATACAACGTATATACATTACATATATACTGCTTTAGAAAACATATACACATGTGCACATTAAATATATACTACTTTAGTCTATAGAAAATACATACACATATATATACAATATATACTACTTTATAAAATATATACACATGTATACATTTATATATACTACTTTAGTCTATAGAAAATATACGCACACACACACACACATATATATATAGAGAGAGAATATATACTACTTAAAATACCACTTGAAAGTTGAAACATATATGCATTACATGTTATAGTACTTTAGAAAATATACACACATATATATACAATGTATATTACTTAATATAATAATACTTGTAGTCGAGAACATATATTTAAAAATTTACATATACTACTTAAAAGATAAACTTATATAGTATTTTTATATGTCAATACTAGCTGTCTAAGTAATATTTGCTAACATTATTTTTATTTTTTCATGATATGTATATATGGTTGTTATGTTTATGACTTTGTGTAAAGTTTGATAGTAATGTATTAAAAGTATTTAATTCAAATGAGACATTAATTTAAATGAAAAAAATATGTAAGGAGTGAATGAATATTATATTTTATTGATTGCAAAGTGATCCAAAACTAATAAGTTACATGATTGAGAAATCTACAAATTTTCCATCATTTTTTCCAACTTATGCATGCTAATATTAATGGAAACTGCCATAGGATAGTCAAAATCAATGGGGCCAAAACCATGCATTGGACTTGATTGTGCTGACTTCTCACTGAAAGTCATAATTTCTTCAAAATTCTGTTCGTCTGTCGGATCCACCTCCATTCCTTGATTTTTTCGTTCCGCTCTAATCCAATCTCTAAGGCAACCTAGAATATTCATAGCATTTTCTCCCAATGAGTGTCGGTTGTCTCCAAGTTGTTATTGTCACTGACTAAAAACGCTCTCCGATGCAACAGTTGACATTGAAACATTCAATATATCTCTAGTTAATCTTGAAAGCACAAGATATTCTCTTTCATTATTCTTCCACTAATCTAGTGTGTTGATCCTTGCTCTATGATCCTTTATCTGTTGTCGAAGATAATACTTAAGCTCTTCTCTAGAATGTGTTCTGTGTGATGAAGGCTGCACCCTGTCCCAAATATTTAAATCAAAAAAGTAATCAGAATAATTACTATTTGTCTGCCTTTTAGAAGATGATGGCTCCCCGGGAGCTTGAGGAGCAACAGTTGTAGTGATATTTGCCGATACGGCTTCATCAAGTAAAATCAGCATAATGGTTGTATAATTCTTCCATGTAACTGTTCACATCACTAATAGCCGTAAACAAAGAAGGTTCTTCTTCTTCAGACTTTATCTCTAAAACATTATAAATAATACAACTAAATTCTGACATTGTATTATATTTCATACATGGATTTATTATAGCACCAATCAAGTAAATTGGGGGAAGCTGATAAAAATATTTTTTAAATTTAGCAATCATAGAGGTAATAGCTTCTTAGTAACCTTCTTTATTCTTATATTATTTAAGCAAACAATCAATGCCGGCTAAATAATCTAAAATATTACAAACAGTAGTATAATAAGCACTAGAAAATTCAACCCTAGCTATATAATTATTTTTTAAAATGTAACAAGATCAACAATTGCAGCCCAATCAAAATCATGTAGCATACACTCAAGAAAAGAACTAGAATATTGATTAAAAGTCATTGTAATAGGTAATTTATAAGTAAGACAAGTTTATAAATAATTACAAGTAGCATTCCATCTAGTATCACATTCTTCTGGCATAAATATCGAACTAAGTCCATTTTGTTGACATTTAGTTTTAAATTCTTTCATTCTACTTTTTCGATGATTTCCTTGAATAAAGCCAACAACAAGCCTTATTTTTTCAATATAAAGCTCAAAAAATTTAAGACTATCTCTTACGATTAAATTATATGTATGACTAGGGGTGTTTATGGGTTTGGTTAAAAACCAAACCAAACCGTAAACCGATTAAAAAAACCGATGTTTGGTTTGATTTAGTTAGGTTTGGTTTTAAAATTTTTAAAAACTGATGCTATTTGGTTTGGTTATGGTTTTACTTAAAAAAACCCATGAAAATAACCAAAGTGAACCGATAAATTTTATATATATATTATAATTATTTATATATAATTTATAAATAAAATATAAATATTTTATTAAATTTAATCTAAAACTAAATTTTAATCTAAAAATTACACAAATAAACAACTTATGTTTACAATATTACAAAAAATCTCAACTCCCTAAACATATTACAAAAATCCCAACATATACACAGAATGCTATGTATATGTCAGTTATGTTATGTATATTAATAGGGAGAGAGAGTAAAGTAATTAAAAAAGTGGGAGAGAGTGTAACTACTTCCAAAAAGGTTGGTATTTATGTTATTTATACAATTTTAATCTATGTCTAGCCCAACCAATACTTTAGCCCAATTACCTAAAGCCCAAAATCCAAGCCCAACTCTACCTACTATTACTAATAAGTTAACCCTACGATCCCTACCTCACTTTTTCTACTTCAGGTTTCACAATACGAGTTACCATGGTCCCTAGTTCAAATGGTAGTTTAATGTCTCCTTGTTTATTCAATCGTTTCCCTATATGATTAACTCACCTAGCCAGTCTATAAAGTAAACAGATAACTCAAGTTTGCCCAACTCTGTTTGTTCTTGCAGTACACTGCAACAAAATGCAAAGCTTTGTTTTACAATGTACATATATGTGTTTGTATGTTGGATAATATTAGTGCCTACAATACAAAGCTGGTGCTTTTCATCTCAATGTTGGTTTTGTTTAATGTGTTTATTTTGATTTTTAAGAGTTTATAGTGTTATTTGTCCATCACTGTACAAATATTTCATGAGAAATTATTCAATGTGATACTCTTTTATATGGGTAAAAAAAGGAGTTTATTCTAGAGATGGTTAGAGTAGGCTAGTCAATAACCAAAAAAATTAAAAAACCGAACCATACCAAACCAAACCAAACCGACAAGAACCAAACTGACAATTATTTTCTTTTTGTGGTTTGATTTGGTTTTAGAAATTCAAAAACTAACTAAATTAGTTTTCGTTATGGTTTTAACCACTAACCGATCCAAACCAACCCATGAGTACCCCTATGTATGACAAGCACACTTAACATGAAATATTTTAGGTAACGGCGGAGAAAGTTCTACTTTTAACAAGTCAGCAACAGTTTTGTTGTTAGATGCATTATCAAAAGATATACATTAAACTTTTCTTTCAATACCATAATATTTTGCAACTTTAGAAATAGATTCAAAAATAAATTTTTCAGTGTGTCTACGATCTTCATCATACAAAAATGCTAGAATATGTTTTTGCATAAAAAAATTACTATCTATCCAATGACAAGTAATTGTTAAATAATTATTTTTATTAAAAGAACGACCAAGATCAGAAGTTAGAGCAACTCTACATGAAATATTTTTCAATAATGCAGATAAATAATAAACATATTATGCATGGAGTCTAAAATTATCGGGCTGACAAGTACTTCTAGGAATACCTGTAAACATGAGATTATAAATTTCTTGAATATAATGAATAAAAGCATCCAAAGAAGTAAATGAGAAAGGCAAACAACCCACAACTATAATTTTGGCTATTTCTTTCCGGTCCTTCAGTTTATTATAATTCTTAACTAATTGATCGGTTGTTGGATTCAATCTACTTTGTGTTGGCCCACTAATAGCCTCACCACCATATGCCGCAATTAGGTCTACTGAATATTTTTCTCATAAATGTCTCATCAACAAACCCGTACCCCCTTTATTGCCTCCGGTTTTATGCTCATATACCAATTCACAAATTTTGCATTGGACTTTAGTTTCTCCTTCTATTTTTGAAAAAAATTTCCATGCAATACTGGTTCTTCTATGAGATCTTACAGGGGCATGGGGAAGATGGGGAGGAAGATTAATCGATTCAGATCTAACATTAGCATTATCAACTTTGGGTGTTTCACCAATATTATCATCATCTACATTTAAATCAAATGCATCTACTTTATTTTCTTCTTCTATACAATAATTTTTCTGAGCTTTTAAATAATTCATATTGTGAGCACCTACACCTATTTCATTCTCAAAAGGTTGACTAATTGGTACCACTTGCACACGGGTATATCTAGTACTTGAATTACCTCTACTGGAATCGCCACCAATTCATTTTTTACTACCACTACCACTTCCGGGATAATTTTTTTTTAACACTTTTGCTTATATTTCTTAATTTATCCATATTACAAATTAAACTAATAAATATTCAAAATACACAAAAATAATAAAAAATAAATATTCAAAAAATAATACACTAATTAAAAATTAAAAGTTAGAGATGGAACAACAATACCAAATTTTGAAAGTATCCGAAAGTTAAGACTTTAGAAAACTTCTACTTGATAATTGTAATTGCAAAATTAAAAAATAAAATTGAGCACTTTAGGAGTTAATTAGAATATTGATAGAGAGATTGAGATTGTGAGTTGTGCGACAAATGATTTTTGAAATGAGGTATTTATAGGAAAATAATTATTTTTTTAAAAATAATATGGAATTTGGGGCCATTTGGTCATCGGGCAACTGCTGCCAACGGCTATAATGCCGTTGGGCCAACCCCTTCCAATGGTCCAAACCCTTCAACGGTCCAATTTCAGAAATCTTTAAGAAAAAAATATAACCGGGCTGGTCTACCATGCTGAAGCTTTCAAACGGCCCAACCCGAGACTAGATGTCCATTAATCGAATCGATCACTGGGCCGATTCTATCCGAGATGGGTTAATCGGGCTGGATCAACTCAACCTAATTGATAGGTTTAACTCTAGAAAAGGGTGATTTAGCCACTCATGGAATTACAATGTTTCACAATAATGAAATTCATATATATAACCCAAAAGTAAACTAAAGGAAAGGAATAAAAACCTAAAAGAAGCCTCCTCAGTTGTATTCCAAGCCCAAAGGTCTTCCAAGGTGTGTGCAATAACATAGGAATGTCTTATTTATAGTTGGAACCAAGTGTCCATTTTGAAACCATGGGCATGCCACGCTAGTGAATTGGCGCGATAAGGGAGTGGCACGCCCTAATTGCGGACGCTCACTGTAATTTGCAATTTTGGTTTATACCCAAAGGTGCAGAACACCTTTATATCGGAGGCTAGAGAGTGTGGCACACCCTAGTGCTTATTTTGTCCACGTTTGCTCCATCCATTTGGCTTTAAGTTCCTTACTTCGTTGTTGTCTTTCCTCTTTAAGTTCAACTAGTATAGCATCTTATAATTGAGTGTAACATCTCACAAGGCTTCCTATACCATCAAACACCCCAAATTAGTGCTTAAACATAATAGAATCTAACGAGATAAACTAGAAGAACACATAGCTCAAGCTAGTAACACTAGTTTTCTCATCTAAATTCTAAATGATCATTTTCATTCAAAATTATTTTAAACACACCTTAAACATTATAATCAAGTAGTTTAACACTAAGATGCTCAATTATATGAATATCCACTCATTACGCACACAAGAAGTCCTTAAAACTAAGCTAAATACATAGAGATTATGACACTTAGGTGCACAAATCCACCTAAGATCATCATCACACAAAGCTTTGTTCGTCCTCAAACAACTCTTTACATTAAGAATCATTTAAGTAAGACTCCAATATTAACACTACAAAAAGCCAGACACTCAAGCTATCACTGCATTGACTACTAGGGATGGCCATGGTACGATGCGGGTTTTTTCTAAACCCGTAAGTTTTAAAACCGCACTGCACCGTATCACCTTTAAGCCCGCATAAACCCACCCCACATTCATACTCGCACATAACCACACCACACCACCCCATGTTTTTTTTTTGAAAAAATTGTAACTCCATTGAAAATCATAATATTTTAAAATCTACAACTAGGAAATAATAACTAATTTCTATTATATCACTTTTCACTAAAAATTATCAAAAAGTATAACGTGTACAAGTAATGATCAAATAACATATTTTTATTAAAATGAATAGAGATGTTAAAAAAGTTACTATAAAATTATTTATTTATAGTGTTATACATGTCATTTTAAGTATCATCAATTTTTAAGTAAAGAATACATATAATTTTAGGTATATTCACGAGATCAATACTAATTTTTAGCTTTTTAAATTTAAATCCGCATATATCTGCAACTCGTACCGCCCCGCATAGCTTAAAACCCTCACCACACCGCACTCGCCCCGCCCCATTGCCATCCCTAATGACTACATAGATAGCAATTTCTACATCAAGCATGTCATATACATTTGAAAGCTCATGAACATAACTTTAAAACATCTTAGCCTCATGATCTGACTAAACCAAGTTTCAAGAATCTGATTCAAGATTATTCGGACAAAGGTTTATTCCGGATAGCAGACCGACTAATGTGAATCGAGACATCACCAGTGGTGTGTTTGAATTCTGATCGCCTTTACGCGAGAAAGTGGCCAAATCCTGCATATTACTCAATCAAATAGATTATACAAGTCACCCACTATCATCAAGCATGTGCCCTCACCACAAGAGAGATACCCATATTCACTCACATATATACAATTCATTATAAGAATGGGTTTAAAAATCAAATTTTGCTCACTCTCACAAAGACTTTGCAAGTCGCATAAGATGAACGATAGGCTTGCCCTTAGTGTAGTTCTATACTAATATCGGAATGTTGGGGCTCAAGATCAAATGGGACTTTAAGGGTTGTAATGTTGGCTAAGGGCAATGTAGGAACTATTTTGGATAGTAATAGTGACTATCTTCTCTAAGCTCTTTAATACATCAAATTCAACATAGAACTCTTTTCTAAACAACTAAACTATCACCACCTCTACCTTCACACATCTCTTTTGTTTACCCCATCTCTTTAAGCTAATTCATATATATTAAGGAGGGAGCAATCTCTATCAACACATGATTTAATTTTGCATAATTTTCTTTCTTTTCACTATATCACTCTTATCCCCAACACTTCAACTTTTTCAACACCAATAGTTACTATTTTGGGGCTTTACATTCACCTTTTTCTTCTTCAATTGTATGCTCCTTAACCATATAGATCCTTCAAATAAGTGCTTAGGAGCTTTGGATCAAAATGCAGTCAATAAAAAAAGAGGAATAGGCTACATATGAGGCTACCAAAGAAATAGGCTACGACTCAATAAGGGTAACTAAGATTATGCATAAGGGTGGATAATAGAAGGTATGAAACAGGATTTATCAAATAAATGCTTATATCATCTCCTACACCCAACACTCTTTATTTCATTTTGCATACACACCAGGCAAGTTCTAGACATTAAAATGCAATATTATTTATAATAAGAACCATACAACACATATGACACATGCTTAAATCAAGTAGAATCATTATAGAATCTAAACCAAGTAATAGCACAAATTCAGAATTAAGCCAATATCACACAAGAGTCATATAAATGAGCCTAAGAGTTGCAAAAGTAGTCATTCAACATAATCAATATGTTTTCACATTCAAAACCACTTGCATCATGTAATCATACATAGCAACTAGCATGAACATCTTACATATTCATAACACAATTGTTTTTTAAATTTACTCCTAAAAATTAAAAAGGATACTGGATTCAAAAGACACTCCCTCAGAAGAGAATCAAAAAGAAAAACCAACGGGTGGGTGAAGTGTTCCCCTACTAGACTGACACCCACTAAGACTAACAAACAAAGGGAAAATTTTTTTATAATTTTTTTTCTTTAAATTTAGTCAAAATCTAGAAAAACAAATAAAACAAAATCCTATAGCAACACTTCACCCTAAACATAGGAAGATTCCCTACCCCACACTTAAAAATACACTTTGTCCCCGAAGTATAATTAAAAAACAAGTATAGAAATACTCCCTGAGGCCTCTAGGCCTAGCTAGTATCATCTTTATCATTACTAAGGTCTGATGGACCCCACATCAGTCTTTTCCATGCTTCTTAGCTTAGATCTTCGATACTCAGACTTCCCATCAATCTGTGACTCAAAACAAAAATAAAAACAAAAACAACGTGACATAAAAATGAAAATACAAAAAATAAAATACCTACCTTAACTTGGGTTTCCTTCTAAGAAGCGCCTGATTTAATGTCGCGGCACGACCCACATCACTACGTCAACCTTATTTCCTTATCCTTTTCTCTTACTCAAAAGCCATCTTCTCTCTATTTTTTGACCTCTTGAGTTCTTATTCTCAAGGTCTATATTTTTTTCAACAATAGCCTTTTCAAGATCTTCTTTCAGCTTTACCCTTCTTTATAAAATTGGCGGCGTGGGCAAATTTATGAGATGGTCTAAAAAGGTCTTTTATGGTGCGGTCTTCACTACCCATACTTATCCACTTCCATAGATGTGATTATACATAAATCCTCATAGCACTAATGTGGATTGCATGGTTTGCATACTTTGAAGGCCACCTCTTTATTATCCAATCTTGTTTTTAGAGTTCCCTCTCTAACATTAATTAGTGCTTATCCTATTACCAAGAATAGATATCCTGATATGATCGGTACTTTGTCATTTGCATCATATTTAAGAATAATAAAATCAGCAAGAATAAGGAACTTACCAACCTTAATGAGGATATCTTCAATGATTCCTTTGGGATGCACTCTCATTCTATCATCAATTTGGAGCGCTACAGAGCATGTCCTCGGCTTACCCAAACCAAAATTATAAAAAATATATAGGGCGTCAAGTTTATACTTTCCCCCAAATCACTTAAGGCATGGACCACATAAGTATCACCAATTTGTATAAGGGGGTGAAACTCCCTAGGTCCTTCAACTTCTTTGGTATCTTCCTCATAATAACTGAACTACACTCCTTAGCAAGTGCCACTGTCTCAATGTCACCCAGCTTTGTCTTATTGGTTAGCATATCTTTTAAGTACTTGGCTTACTTAGTCATACCCTACAAAACATCTTACAATGAAAGGTTAATTTGAAGTTCTCTAAATGTATCAAAGAACTTCTTGAAACATGCATCTTCCATAGACTTTTAAGCCATTAAGAGAATAGTGGTGGTGGTCTTTCTTGAACCCGCTCAGCTTTCTTAGTTTTTGGGTACTAAGACTTCCCTGAAATTTCAGCATCTTTAGATGCAATTTGCATCTTCTCTGCCTTCTTTGGGGTTAACTTTACCCGTACTTCTAGACAAGTTGATAATTTTTTATTTCTGCAGCCATTGTTCTTAGATTGGCCAGGATATTTTTCAAAGTTTCTTAAATATTACTAGTTACGTATTTTGCTGCTACTGAAATTTCTAAGTCTAAACCTAATAGTTGCCCCATGAATAGTTGGGTTGACTTCGCCACTTGTGATTATAGGCATTGCGATAATTTCCCTTCTGTTTACTGCCCAAAAAATTTATTGACTCTAGATTTTCTGTACTCATATATTCAGAGTGACCATTTATACCAGGAATCTCACACCATGATAGGTCTACTGGATTGTATTTACCTAAGCTGGAGGTTGGTTTACACTTAACTTACTGAACTACATCATCATTTGATTTTGGAAGGATGAGAAAGAAGCGATCAAAGTCATGATGCTATCCACCTCAATCATACATGCAAGTTTTTTCACCACACTTTTAGAAATATCACCATGCCAATTAGGATTTCCTTATGTAATTTGATTTAATAAGGTATAAAGCTTATCATATATTTTCTTTGATTCTTGACCACCTACAACTGAATTTAGAAAAATTTTTGTGTTATGGTCAAGATCTTTAAAAAAGTGTAAGCTAATACCTCATAGTCTGTTAGTGACATGGACAGTCTCTGAGAAGAGATTTGAACCTTTACTAAGAATGATATAAGTTCTTGTCCAGCTCTGCTTAAAAATTTGAATCTCACCGTGTTGCCTTGTAGTCTAGTCAGATGGTGAGAATTGGATGAGGAACTTCTTTGCCAGATCATTTTATGTGGTGATAGCTTTTGAAGGTTGTACCTTCAACTATTTCTTTACTTTCCCCAAAAGTGAAAAAGGGAAGAGAGTGAGTCTCATATAGTTTGTGGATACTCCAGTGGGGATGAAAGTATCACTAATTTCCAAGAACATCTTTAGATGAAATTGAGAATCCTCATGTGATAGGACTGTAAATTGCCCACTGCTATGCAATAGCTACACTATGTTCCGTTTGAGATCAAATCTACCTCTAGGTTCTGATTTGTAGATGGCGAAGGTAACATTAATTTTAAGTGGGATTGCCACTTTGCATACTGTATTACGGGCTAGTGGATCTTCGGCCATGTTGTAGGAATAGCCCCTTCCTATTAAATCTAGGGTATCTAATAGAGTAGTATTTCTTCTCTCTGCAATTGATGTAAGTGTCGCTCAGGTTGAGAATGTGGGTCAACTAAATCCCTTTCCCTTACTAGCTTACTTAAGTTTCAAACCTGTACCTGCAAATTGAGAAGACAAGATCAAGTTGTTAGCACTTGAGAAACCAAATAGCAAAACTAAAAATAAGATAGTTGCTAATTTTTAAGTCCCCATCAATGACAAAAAAAACTTGTTGGGTCCTAGAGCATATGCAAGTGTACGTGGTAACCCAAGTTATAAAATGGCCTTTAGAAGCCTAGTATCGATCCCACAGGGATATGTGCTCAGCAACAATCTATTTTTATTATTAAAACAAAGATTAAACAAGTGCATGAGTAACCAATAATGTTTGAGA
Source organism: Capsicum annuum (assembly GCF_002878395.1). Taxonomy (NCBI): domain Eukaryota; kingdom Viridiplantae; phylum Streptophyta; class Magnoliopsida; order Solanales; family Solanaceae; genus Capsicum; species Capsicum annuum. The sequence goes on along the minus strand of NC_061118.1, from coordinate 53,452,847 downwards.
TTTGAAAACTTAAAGTAATCGTAAACAATTTGATAATGTAAAGCGTTGGAGGCAATTTGGGAAGAATCTAGGGTTAAGGATATACGAACAATCCTACTTAGCTATAATATTTTGTCGGTTTAGTTAATTATCTTGGTTTTTAGTTCATGGGGTTGATAACATGACTATGGTCTTCTAAGCCTCTAATCGTCTATCTAACTTAGCCCCATAGCTACATCATTGAGCAGGGATGTCAGAACTAAGTTAAACACATTTATATTTCATCCCGTATATGAACCAAATAGGGAGAATTAGGTATATTAATATCCTAAATACAAATCTTAACATCAATCCTTTGAATATTTAAGATACTACCCCATACATCTTATTTTCTAATCTATTGTTCCTTCTTTTGGGGTCACAATAGAGATATGTGTTTATTCTAAGGTTCGTGAATCTATAAAATAGTAAATAAAATAATATATGAACAAACAATAATGATAATCAACATAAAACCAAATCAAATATAAGCTTTAGTATTCATGTTCTTGGCCTCAACCTTAGAAGAGGGTGTTTAGCCACTCATGGAATTACAACAAATCAGACAACAAAATTTATGTATATAATCCAAAAGTAAACTAAAGGAAAGGATTAAAAACCTAAGATAAGACTCCTAAAGTTTATTCTAATCCTCAAAGATCATCCAAGGTGTGTAAAATAACATAGGAGTGTCCTATTTATAGTTGGAACCAAGTGCCTATTTTGAAGCCATGGATATGCTACATTAGTGAATTTATGCAATAAGGGTGTGGCACGCCCTTATCGTGGATGATCACTGCTATTTGAAATTTTGGTTTGCATCTAAGGGCATTGAATTCCCTTATCTCGGAGGTTAGAGGGAGTGGCACACCCTAGTGCTTAGAATTTCCAAATTTTGTCCACGTTTGCTCCACTTATTTGGCTTTAAGTTCTTGACTTCTTGGTTCTCTTTCCTTTTCAAATTCAGCTTGTGTAACATCACATCATTGATATTAACATCTCACAAGGCTTCCTATATCATCAAACACCCCAAGTAGTGCTTAAACACTATAGAATCAACAAGATATAACTAGAACAACACATAACTCAAACTAGTAACACTAGTTTTCTCATCTAAACTCTAAGTGATCATTTTAATTTCAAACTTGTTTTAAACATACCTTAAATATTATAATCAAGTATTTTAACACTTAGATGCTTAATTATATAATTATCTACTCATTACACACACGATAAGTCTTCATAACTAGGCTAAATACATAGAGATTATGACACTTAGGTACATAAATCCACCTAAGATCAAGATAACGTATTGTTTTATTCCAAGAATGATATCGACTATGTAAAGCATTTGAGGATTGTACTTCAGAGGTTGTGTTATAAGAAGTTGAAAGTTTTCCTAGTGTAAGTTTTGGTTGGATTCTATCTTTTTCTTGGATCATGTGGTGACCAAGGATAGCATAATAGTTGATCTGACTAAGATATCAGTGATTTTTGATTGGGCTAAAACTATTTACACTACTGAGATTTAGAGTTTTGTTTAATTTGGCAGGTTATTATCAGTGTTTTGTAGAGAATTTCTTATCTATTGTGGCTTTTTTGACCAATTTGACTCATACAAAAGTGGTATTTTAGTAGTCGAATGCATGTGAGAAGATCTTCTCAAATCTCAAAGAGTTATTGACTTTGACTCCTATTTTATCCTTGCCTAAAGAAGGTGTAGATTTTATCTTATTTTATGATGCTTCTAGTATGGTTTTGGAGCAGTATTGATATAAGAGGGGAAAATGATTAATTATGCCTATCGCCAGTTGAAGCCTCATGAGAGAAATTACTCTACCCATGATTTTGAGTTGGAAGCCATAATGTTTGTGTTGAAGTTATGACATCATTACTTGTATCGAGTTCCTTGTGAGATTTTTTTAGACCATCAAAGCCTTCAGTGCTTCTTCAGTCAATGAGATCTTAATATGAGGTAGCGGTGTTGATTGAGTTTCTTAAGGATTATGTCCTCCCTATTATGTATCACCCGGGCAAGGCTAATATGGTTACGAATGCCTTGAGTAAAAAGTCTACTAGTATGGGTAGTTTAGCTCATCTCTTTATTCTAAATCTTCTTTGATGAAGCAGATTCATGCTAAATAGTATGATGATGATAGTTTGTGGGTGATTCGAGATAAGGTGTTGAGTGGTGAGGCTAATGCAATATCTCTTGATTTTGATAGTCTTTTGAAGATTATTGTTGAGTTTATATACTGATGATTGGTGGATGGGTGAGAGTGATTTTGGAAAAGGCGGATTGTTCAAGGTATTTTATCCATCTAGGGGTGACTAAGATGTATCATGATTTGAAGTAGCTTTCCTAGTGAAGTGGTATAAAGAATGATGTAACAAAATCTGTAGCTCATTGCGTGTGTTATCAGTAGTGAAGGTTGAGCATCATAGACCAGGTGGTTTACTTCAAAGATTACCCATTCTTAAGTGGAGGTGGGAGCGGATCACTATAGACTTCATGAGTGGGTTGCCTCATACTTCTCGTAGGCTTGACAATATTTGGGTCATTATGGATTGATTGATCAAATCGACCTATTTTATACCTTTCAAATTTTTGTTAGTATCGAGAGGTTAGCTCATATCTAGGTTCGTGACATAGTTAGTCTTCATAAGGTTCCCGTGCTATTATTTTTTATAGAGTCCTATATTCAATTATAGCTTCTGATAGACTTTTTAGGAGAAGTTAGGTACTCAGATTGACCTTACATAACTTTTCACCCCAAACCAATAGTTAGTTAGAGCGGGGTATTCAATTTTTGAAAAATATGCTCCACGCATGTGTTATGGACTTTAGAGGTTAGTAGGGCCTGTATTTGTCCTTAGTGGAGTTTGCTTATAGTAATTGCTATCATTTGAGTATTGAGATGACTCCTTTTGAGTTTTATGATAGGCATCGTTGATATCCTATTGGTTGGTTTGAGACTTCAGATGTTAGATCCCATAGTACTAACTTACTTCGCGACTCTTTGGATAGGATTCAGACGATTCAAGATAGGTTTTGGGCAACCTAGAGTAGGGAAAAGAGTGATGAGAACCATAGGCTTAGTTCCTTGAAGTTTGGGGTTGGTGATCGAGTCTTCCTTCATGTGTCTCCCATGAAGGGCGTGATGAATTTTGGTAAGAGGGGTAAGCTTAGCCCGTGGTACATTAGATCATTTGAGATCTTTCGAACAGTTAGGGTAGTTACTTATGAGTTGACCTTACCTCCAAACTTCTAAGCCATTCACCAAGTTTTTCATGTATCTATGCTTCGTGCTACATTCTTAATAAGTATCATGTGCTTTGTTGGGACTCGGTTCAGTTGGATGAGAGACTGACTTTCATAGAGGAGCCAATGTGGATTTTATCCAGAGTCTAGAGATATTCCTATGGTTAAGGTTTAGTGGAGACATCACCCCATTAAGGAGGCTACTTAGAAGGTCTAGTCTGACATGCATAGTAGTTAGCCTTAACTCTTTACCGATGACTGTATTTACATGCCTTTTAGTTTGAGGACGAACTAGAATCTTAGTGGTCGATGTTGTAAAAATCTAAATTATAAAATTTTTCTTTGGATTTGTTTTGATCATTTTTTCCTTCCTCATAGTTGCTACATGTTGATTATAGAGTGTGGGGATTGTTGGCATGGTTATCGATGCAACCAGGAATGATTTTGGTGACTTTATAAGTTTTTAAAGGCTTTAAAAGCCATATAGTTGACTTTAGTCAAAATTTGTTGTTCAGAGCATCGGATGTCAATTTGGACAGTTCCATTAGATTCAAAAATATCAAAATTAGGTTAGCAACAGGGTTGGTTCTAGTTTGGAACCTTTATCTTGCATTTGCACCCTTCATTAAAAGATAATGAAAAAGGGGTCTCAGGGGTTAATATATTGAAAATAATCTGTTTTCAACTACTCAACATCACTGTTGAGTCCAGAACTTCAAAAATAGCCTGGTAGCATATATGATTTGTTTCTATCGAGTCCCAAACAAATCTCGAGGGTCCAACAAAAACTTAGCAAATTCTAAGTTTGATGGTGCAAGGCATTAGCTGGTGCAACTGCTTAAGCAACCAATCAGTCGCTAAAGCAGAAGTCACTTAAGCGCTAATAGGTCGCTAAAGTGGATACTGCTTAAGCGCCAAAGTGTCGCTTTAGTGGTGACCGCTTAAGCAATTTTCGATCGCTTTAGTGATGACCGCTGAATAAAATCCATTTTTTCTCAAGTTTTCACCATTTTTGGACCTTCAAGCTTTGGGAAAGTCAATTTATGAGAATTTTTTAATCGTGTTTTATATGGGTAACCTCTACACTCATATCCCTATTATTTTCCATTGATTATATCTTCAAAAATACCTTTTAATCATTATTTTGAAATGAGATTTTGAGGCTTTTATTGGTAAAGCTTAAAAACGGATTTTCTTCGATTTGGAACTCATTTTTAACTCATTTTTACATAGGTTTTGAGCTGTACACTCTTATAACCTTGGGGAATGTATTTCTAAAACAGAATTCTGGTTTACCTCTTTTATTTTTTATCTTACTTTTTGAACCTATTTTGGACGCAACTTAATTGTAGGTATCTTTAGCTTTCTTTTTAAGCGTGGATTCTATATTTGAATGTTGTAGTTGATTTCAAGGTCATTATTAAGGGAAAATCTCCATGTTGAAGCACTTTAAGCATAGATTTTATCGTTTCAAGGTAGGTTATGGCTTAAATTTTTTTCAGATTGAGCGGAATAGTTAATAAATAAGTAAAACATGCTATGGGTTCAGGAAAATACCTATGGGATTTATATTTTGAGATTTTTATTACTGTTGTGTGCCCGAGCAGGGTCTTATATTCTATTGTTGTTGACTTGTGATATCTGCTATTGAGTGATGCTCGTGTAGGGGCGTTATTTGATATTCATTGGCCTTATCTGTGCATTAAGCATCTTTATTCTAGATATAATGCACGTGGGGGGGGGGGGCTTGAATTGTTATAATAGGCCTTTTCAAGCATTGATTGCCTTTATCATGATAGAAATTCCCGAGTTAGGGGTTGATATGATAGTTACGACTTTTTCCATGCATATTTATTTAGATGGTGCCTAATTAGAGTTGATTAATCATGAATTGTGGACATATTAAGTTGATTTCTGGGCTCTTATATGCCTGTGATTGGATATCCTTATATTGATTTGATTGTGAGCATTGCATCCTTATTCCACACTTATACATTCATGAGATACTAGTACCATTCGGGAACACCATTTTCCAAAGAAAATAAAACATCTTTTATAAAAAACACTCTTAGTAGACATGAGCTGGAGAGGTGAGTTGAGATACTGAGATATGAGTTATGGTTTATAGGTTGTGAACCCCTCTAGGTCCTACCTGGGAGCTGCGAGCTCGGTAGGTGTATACAGAAAGTCATGCGATGACTTTTACCATTCATTCCATCCTTATTTCATCCCATACATATCTTTCATGATTTCTTTAGATTTTATTAACTTATGTTTAGTTCCATGTAATTTTTGTGTGTATTTGTATGTGCTTTCTTTTTAGAATTTATATTAGAATTGTTAATAGAGACTGTATGAGCTACTATTGGAACTTTTCTATTTGACTGTGATGTGCTTATAGTTTTCTTTACTTAGATTATTTTTTGCAGTGCTTAGTTGGGCTAAGATACCTATTGAGTATAAGTGGACCCGTACTCATCCCTACTGTACCCTTTTGGTATAGATCCCAATTCGAACACCACACATGGCGGATGATTTGTGTGAAAATTCAAATTTTTGAAATATTAATTTGCTCAAGAGTTGGGGGCTAATTCAAACCTCATCTATCCTTACTTGTATTAATTTAAGATTCACAGACAAATGTGTATTTTCAGTTTTTGAATATTGTACTAGATGCTCTTGCACTGTGTCACGAGGTTTTGAGATACTTGACACTTCTTTTAGATTTTCTGCTATTATTGTACTTGTATTAGTTTGACTTCGTTCTACAAGTATCGCCTTGGTTTATGTTATAATTGATTTTGATTTTCCTTTATTAGTTTGGGTGATTTGATTACTTATTAAGGCTGAGCCGTAATGAGTGTCATCATGATCCTTTTTTGGATTATGACAATGATAAAGGCAATCAATGCTCAATAAGGCCTAAAATGACAATTCAAGCCTCCACATGGGCATTATATCTAAAATAAAGGCAACTAAATGCACAAATAGGATCCATACTGTCAAATAAAGCCCCCAACTGGGAACACACAATATCAGATATCACAAGTCAACAATAACAGAATCTAAGTCCCTACTCGAACACACAACAATAATAACAATCTCCGAATATAAATCCTATAGTTTTTCCCCTAACTCATAGCATGTTTTACCTATTTATTAACTACCCAACTCAATCTGAAAGAAATTAAGTCATAACATACCTCAAAATAATAACATCCAAGCCTAAAGTACTTCAATGCAGAGCTTTACCCTTCCTAACGGCCTTAGAATCAACTAAAACATTCAAAAATAACATCAATGCATTAAAAGAAAGCTAATGATACCCATATCATCCATATTTGAGTCAGGTCCAAAATAGGTTCGAAAATAAAAGGGTAAAATCAGAAGTTTATTTTAGAAATATATTTTCCATGGTTATAGGAATCTAAAGTTGAAAACCCCTGCAAAAACAGGTAAAAAATGAGATCCGAATTGAAGAAAAAATATTTTAATCTTTATCGGTAAGAACCTCAAAGTCCATTTTAAAATCATTATTAAAAAGTGCTTTTAAAGATGTAATCAATGGAAATAATGGGAACTATAAGGACAATAATAGTTTGTCGGCCAAACATATTCCACAAATAGCCTTGAGGATCAAGTTGGCCTTTGCGAACAGCTTGATGCACTATCTTCCTTCAACTCTAATGGAGCTTATGAACTCCATGAATTGCTTATTGATTCTCCCGAGAGGTCACAATTGTCGCAAGCAAAGATATTAATGACAAGGAAGATTTTTTGTTTTGCTACTAATACTTGCTTTGTTATTCTTCCCAAGCTTTGCCGAGGAAGAGTTACGGGTCGTAAAATTAAAAAAAATATGCTGGTCGGGCATACTATGTGTAAGGATTCCCCCATTCACGATAAATAAAAAGAGAAAAAGAATAGTCATTCCAAGAAATTGTAATCCACCAAATAGCCTAAGGAATTGTAATTTGATCAATTCGCTGGCTTTGTTCAATTTTTTTTTACTTTCTATCTTTTTTTTCCTTTTTCTTTTTTATGTTTGAACTCTTTATAAGCTATTCTATTTTTTAACATTCAAAACTTATAGTTTGAAATTTTGTAGTTTTATAACAATTACATACAAATTTATAATATTATAATTGCTAAATTTTTTTTAATCAAATACAAAATTATGTATTTTTATTTGTTATGTAAAAAGGACATATTTTGTACAACAATTATACATACATACTCATGTCATACAGCAATAATACAATTTTTGTATACATAATCTATACAACAACGAGACAGCTTTTATACACATCGTGTATGTATGTGTGTGTGTGTATATATATACACATTATTTATACTATATTGATATAGTGCTTATATTATATTGATACAACCCCGATACCATATTGATATAGTTTCTATACTCATCCTATACAAAAACATATTCTATACACCCATGATACAATTTTTATACATATCATATACATAGTTTATAATTTTTATACACATTCTATACAATCTTTAGCTGCAACAATTGTTCAAATATATATTTTATACAATAATTATACAGTTTCTACACACATCCAATACAATTTCTATGTATATCTTATACAGATACATATTCTATATGATAACTATGCAATTTCTATACGCATTCTATATAGTTTCTCTACACATTCTATATAGTTTTAAAAATGGCTAGTTGGTGGAATTAAAATAGGAGAGTGGCTACCCCATGACTTTGAAAATAGTCATTTTAGTGGAATTTCTTTGTCCTAATGGATATGGGGTGTCATTTTCCCATAATAGAAATATGATTTTGGAGCTTACCCAAGCAAGCATGGTGACTAAACCACCTAAGAAATTGCCTCTTCCCAAAGCTTGTAGGTCCAAAAATTATGAATATCATAAAAATAGGATTTATATATTGTTCTGTGAATGGTACCTCGCGAACACAGTCAACCCTTCACGTTCGCGAGGATCAACTTTGACCATGCCACTAAAATGGCCTTTGCGTTCATAAAGGTTGCTAATTTAAGCCTTCGCGTTTGCGACAACCTCGTCGCATTTGCAAAGAAGGAAAATATCTGGCTTGCACCAGATATCAACAAAAATGCTAATTTTCATGGTTCTAACTCCTCCTAACGGACTCTCGAGATTCGTTTGGGACTCGAAAAAAACAAACCATATATTCTACCAGGCTATTTTCGATGTTCCAGACACAATGACGATATTGAATTTTTGAAAAAAATATTATTTTTAATACATTAACCCTCGGGACCCTTTTTTGACAAAAATTCAAATGAAGGGTCGAATGCTAAATAAAGGTTTTGAATCCGAACCAACAACACTACTAACCTAAAATTAACATTACAGACCTAGTGGAACTGTCTGAATCATCATTCAATACTCAGAAAATAAATTATTGCCCGAAGTCAATAATATGGCTTTTAAAGCCTCTAAAAAATACAAACTCACCCAAACCATTACCGATTACATTGGAAATTATGCCAACCATCCCAATACCCCAAAATTTATATGTAGCAACTACGGGAAAGATAAAAAGGGTCAAAAAACATAAAAAACAGATTTCACAATTTAGGTCATTACAATATCCACACTAAAACTGTAGTTCGTCTTCAAACTAAAAGGCAAGGAAATACTTAAATTCTTAAAGAGTTGAAGTTAACTACTTCACATATCATACTTAACCTCCCAAGTAGCCTCTTGAATAGGTAGTGTCTCCACTGAACCTTAACCACAGGAATATCTCTAGAATGCAAACATCTAACATCCCTGGCTAAAATGGATACTGGCTTCTCTACAAAGGTCAACGTCTTATCCAACTGAACCAATTCCCAACAAAGCACGTGAGCATCCGAAATAGAATACCAAAGAATAAATACATAAAAACTGGATAAATGGCTGAAAAGTCTGAAAGTAAGACCAACTCAGAAGCAACCTCCCCTACTATCCGAAGAATCTCAAAAGGTCTAATATACCTAGGGCTAAGCTTGCCCCTCTTTCCAAACCCCATCACACCTTTTATAGGTGAGACACAAAGGAATACTCGATCACCAATTTCAATCTTTAAGGCACAAAGCCTACGATCCACATAACGTTTTTGCCTTCTCTAGGCTGTCCAAAACCTATCTTAAATCATTCAATTTTGGTAAGCTCAAACTATCATCATCAAATTCGTGAGCTCAAATATGCTCTATCAAAAGAAGATATAGCATCAACAAAGGCTAAAACATGCCCGAATGTATAAATTGAAATTCAAGAGGGGAGTGAATTGAAATTTTCTTTTATGAGTAGACTACTGACTTCTCACAGTCAACTCGCCCGTAGATCCAAACACTTCACAAACAGATTAAATTTAGAACAGTCAAGAAAGTAAATAACAAAATTTAAAGTAATAATACAAATATTTATCTTGGTTTGACACACCAATGTAGCCCTTGGGTTTCAAAGTTTCCTTAGATCGTTGCAAGTTTGGTTCGAGTACAATATTAGAAAATAAGTTTTAAAGATTTATTTTGCTCTTCAGATCTTATGGCACAACTTCAGTTGATGTTATAAAGTTGACTCGTAACTATTTTTTATATAACAATTGTAAACTAAAGTTACAGAGCTTTGAAGACTAAGAATGAGACACTTTGAATTTTCTCCTTGAAGTTGCGTAAAAAGTGTCTATCTTTGGTCTTCATCTTTTATAGTCTTCGTCTGCTTTTCTTAATAAGGAAACTCAAGAAATTTCTTCTTAATTAAGGATTTAAATTGATTTCTTGATTGAGGAATGTAGCCATTTGATATGTCTATATGCAACTTTGGATCACGTCTATATCAGATATATCTGTGATCTATCTTTCTTTTTGGTTTTGTAGAGATTAATATCCATGTGACGATTTTGGCCTTTCTTCCTTTTTCTTTTTAACCTGATTGATCTCCTAATTTATCTAGTTAATCAGTAATAATGGGATAGTGATTCTCCTTCTATTTTTATGATGTTTTGATTAATTTTCTTGCCATATTGTTTGGGTGCCGTGATCCTTTATGATTGGATATCTTTTCATTTCCTTTATTCTTTCATCATCTACAATCTTTCAGTATCTTGCATCCTTTATCTTAAACATTATATGATCGGATATATTTTCATTTCTTTTATTCTTCAGCCATCAGCAATCTTCTAGTATCTTGCACCTTTTATCCTGCAAAGATTCAGTCATTAGTTTGTCATTAT
>NC_061118.1:53327814-53439327 GCF_002878395.1 Capsicum annuum | reverse complement strand
ATAATGACAAACTTAAACATCAGTAGACTTTCCCATTAAGATTTTTGGCTAGCTCCCCCTAATTTTCTTCCTTGGTGGCTGTAGTTGGATCTGATGTGATGATAGTCGACTTGCGTCCTTTGTTACCTGTCTAGTTGACTGATGTATATCTTGCGTCCTTTGTTACCTATTTAGTTAGCTGATGCACATCTTCTCCCCATTTTGACATAATAAAAAAGGACAGAGCAAACACAGTAAAAAAATACCCAGACATAAAACAAGGAAAAGAACAGAGCAAAAAAAGTACATCAAGGTAACAAGCCAAAAATCATAGAGTACTAGACATACATTGTTATGGTGGCAATAAAAACATGTCAGAGAGGAGTAAGTAGAGTCTTTATACTTTCTAGAGTATGTGAAGTGATAGAAATCCTTTTGAATAAAAGAGTTCAGTGTCATTTGCCAAGGAAATAGGTAAGAGCGTTGTGCATGTTTGAGCAGAAGCGATCATAAGATTTTTCCACACTCTTTGTAAAGTATAAGTAAGATTTTTCAACATAGATGGAAAGATCATTTGAGGAGGAAGAGGATTGTGACTTGATGGAATCAACTTGGGAAAACATCTTGTTAAACAACCTCAGTCCTTTCTGTTTGAAGACATCAAGAGAGTGTCGCACTTCACCTATGTCGGTACCTGTCTCTTTGCCCTGCTACAGTAGCTTGGCAGTCAACTCTTTGATGCTGGCAATTTCTTTCTCAATGGCAGTAAGCCTATTCTTGATTTCTTCAGTCTCCTTATCTGTATAGGACATGGATTTAGGCATAGGTTTACTTACCTTGGATGTGTCAGGTTGACTCTTGATAGACTCCTTCTTACACCATTTTTTTCAATCATAACATAGCCCATGCTTACGAAGGTCTTTGAATTATAGGTGGCAGAGATTTCTACCACTGGATAGGCTGAAATATTAATTCCATAGTGGATAAAAATTTGAGTGATGAGCAAACCGTAGGGTAAACTTGCCGAGGCATGGGAGTCAAATGTACTTTCCATCATGTATTTACGAATCCAGGCACTCCAGTTGATTTTGTATTTGTTGATCAGGCAGTAGAGAAAAAATATATATCTACAAGTCACATTACTAAGAGACCTCTTTCGAGTAATCAAGGTGGTTGCAACGATATAAGCCAAAATTCTATTGCAGAAGTTTAGGGACATATAACCAAAAGATGGGGTATTTGAGTCAGGATCTGAGACAACCTTCTTTGCTTCATCAAAACTAACTTTAAAATTATTAGGCTAGGTGTTGTTCATGAAAGGGACAACGCTAGAGAATTTGTTGTCAAATAATTTGTCAAATAATAAGTCATTTAGCACAACATGAGTACCAAGAACCAGGGTTTCTAGTTCCCCGCTGTTAGGGGAAAGGAAAATATTGGCAAAAAACATGCAGATGGGATCTTCAAAGACCTCCAGGCCACATAGGAGAAACATCATTGACAGGTTTGAGCTTTGAGAAAGTGATCGATATTGTAGTGGGATTCCTTTAGGAGGGAGGATTGATGACTCGTCCAGAGACAATAGAGCGATTATTGATGGTGAGAAACTTTTCTTTGTGAGTAAGAGTCCAAAACTTATGCATGTCTTCCAGAGGAAGAGGCTCTCGAGTAGAGGATCTTCTTTTATTAGAGGATGACATGTGACTAGACACGGTATATTTCTTGGACATAGTTGACTGAATAGAGTGAGAGAAGGCTTGTTTAGAGGACTTAGAGAGAATGATAGGATCAAAGTTGGAGTAATTTAGGATAGGGGAAGTCTTGGTGAGATTTTCCATTGATCAGGTCTTTCTCAAAGTAGAAATGATGGGGAAGGATGAGTATAAAGAGGAAAGATAAGGGGAAGAGATAGATTGAAGATAGAGAACCAGGGGTTAGGGTTAAATATGAAAGGGTGGATAAGTTTTGGGAAGAGGGAGGGTGCAGAGGAGGTAATAAGTAAGGAAGAGGAAAAGGTGGTATGTGAAGGGAAAGATTTGAAAAGAAAGTATAAGGGTCAAAAGGGAGTTAGTGATTTTTATGTCGAAAATAAGTCTTTAGGAGTCCTTAAAGATTTGGAAAAATATATAGTACTGAGATTTTATAAAGCACTATCGTTCATAATATGTTATACAAAATTTTGAAAGCAGAATCTCTCTTTAAAAAATTGAATAAAATTACCACTTACTAAGAGAGACGAAGATTTAGCACATATAAGTAGACTAGGATCACGAAAATTGTTTACACATTAAGAGAACAAATTTGCATGATTTAAAAACACTTTTTTTTAAGAAAAGATTAAAAAAAACAAATTTTCAAGTTCTAGAATTTGTCTCAAGAAATATTTTCATGAATAAAATCATATAAAGCTGCTTAAAACATTTGAGAGAAACAACTGATAATTATAATTTGTATTGATTCTGACCTTGTAAGGAATTTTAATGAAGTTAGTTCCCTCTTTATTTATTTCTATTTTATCAGTGCAAGAGTCGACTCTGAAGGGAATATAGTCGAACAGTTAGAGATATTGTTAGCATTTTCTCCTCTTTGTAAATCACTTTCTGAGTCAAATCTGATGCCATTTCCTCAGATACTGTCATTGAATTTGTGATTGATTCTTCTATGTCATTTAAGGCATAGAGGATTTCTTTCTTTCCCATCATGTACTTGGAACATCCGCCATCGGGAGCTCATATTTTTGTTTTTGTGAACATGTTCCTGCAAAATAAAAGGTTCAATTTTGCTTAGGTACCCAAGTGGTCTTGGGTCCTTATGGGTTAGATGTACTTCCTTTGGGCTTCCAAATCCACATATTTTTAGGCTTATATATACAATTGTAGGATTTATTCCCTCTCTGTCAATAGATAAAAAAAATGGTCCCTCGATATAAGAAAGAGTTCTTAGCTAATTTAAACAATCCTGTTGAGGAACTTGAATAATTTTTGAAGGAGTTTGATCTTATAAAACTATGAATTGGGGATGCCTTAAAATTGTTCAATTTTATTTTTGCATCATTAAGATCTTCATGAAGTAGGTCAATTTCAATTTAAAATGCTCCAACTTCTATTTGCTAGTCTCGTCGTTCCTCTTCGAGTTTTCGTTTAAATCGAGCTTCACAACTTTTCTTCTCTTGAGCAAGTTTGTTATATTCATCTATAACTATTTAAAGCTCGTCAGTAATTATATCTAAGTTAGATTTAAGAGTATTATAATTATGACAATTGTGTAGCCTTACCTCTCTAGATTCACCTGTTGCCATGAAGCACATATTTATGGCTCCTACTTCTTCTTCAGTTTTATATTTATCACTGCAGGCTTCAAATTTAGATTTTTCTTGGATGATCTTCTTCTTAATTTTGGACAGTTCTGTTTGAAGTGGCCAGGCTTTCCACAGTAGTAGCAGCGTTCATTATTTCTAATTGAATCATTATTTTTGCCTCCTTAGGATCTTTGCTATCTCTATCTCATGATTTACCTTACTCCACGATTATGAGTGTCATTCCTTCACTATTTGCATCTCCATAAATGTCCACTTCTTCAGTTGAAACAACATTAAAGGCTACTAGTTTCTTGTTCTCCTTCTTGTGGACCCTATTAATATAGTTTTTCTCATATACGATAAGATTACCTCGTAGTTTATCGTATATCATGCTGTGAAGATCTCTATCTTCCAGAATGGAAGTGTTGGTTTCCCAAATCTTTGAGAGACTTTGGACCAGCTTTTGAACTTGCAGGCTGTGAGGATAAATAATCCCCAGTGATTTTAGTCTGCACACGTTTTTACTAAATCTGGCAAACATCATTTCAATATCCTCATTTTTTTTATTTTGATTAACTCATATTCATTGACCAGGGCAGTAATTTTTGATTTCTTGACTTTGGTGGTTCTTTCATAGGTTACCTCAAGTTTGTCTCATATTTCTTTTGTGGTTTCACACGTTGAAATCTTGTCATATTCTTCTCCGCTAACTGCACACAAACTTATAGCACGTGCGTTAGTTTGAATGATCTCTTGCTGTTCTTTGGTGACCTTGAAGCTTTCAAGGTCCTCTATGTCAAAACTGCTAGATTCTTTAACTCTGTCTTTTGACTTCTCCTTGAGTGCTGGAATCGACTTTGGACCTTCCTAATGACAACCCAGGCTTGGATGTCATTTGATTGGACAAAAATTCTGAACCTGTTCTTCCAGTAGAAATAATGGTGTCCATTAAAGTATGGTGGTCTTATGAAGAAGTGACCATCCTGAAAGAGAGAAACGGGAATCTGATAATTAGCCATTTGATATTTGCTCACTTGCAGTTAAGCAATGCTATCTGTGAGACTGCTCTGATACATATTGAAATTCAAGAAGGGGGTGAATTAAAATTTTCTTTTGTGAGTCGACTAGTGACTCCTCACAGTCGACTTGCCTGCAGATCAAAACACTTCACAAATAGATTAAATTTAGAACAATCAAGTAAGTAAATAATAAAACATAAAGTAATAACATAAAGATTTATCCTGGTTCAGCACACCAATGTAGTGCCTACGTCTAGTCCCCTTGGGTTTCAAAGTTTCTTTAGGTCATTGACATTTTGGTTTGAGTACAATAATAGGAAACAAGTTTTGATGACTTATTTTGCTCTTCAGATCTTATAAGGCATTTTCAGTTGATGTTACAAATTTGACTCAATCCTACTTTTTATTTAACAATTGTAAACTAAAGTTACAGAGCTTTATAAGACTAAGAATGAGACACTTTGAATTTTCTCCTTGAAGTTGCATAAAAAGTGTCTGTCTTTGGTCTTCATCTTTTATAGTCATCAGCTGCTACTCTTAATAAGAAAACCCAAGAGATTTCTTCTCAATCAAGGATTTAAATTAATTCCTTGATTGAGGAATGTAGTCATTTAATATGTCCATATCAGATATGTCCATATGCGGCTTTAGATCACGTCCATATCAGATATGTTCGTGATCTATCTTTCCTTTTGGTTTTGTAGATATTGATGTCCATGTGATGATTTCGGCCTTTCTTTATTTTTCTTTTTTTTACTGATTGATTTCTTGATTTATCTAGTCAATACGTGATTCTGGGATAGTGATTCTTTTTCCATTTTCACGATGTTTTGATTGATTTTCTTGCCATGATGTTTGTGTGCCGTGATCCTTTATGATTAGATATCTTTTCATTTTTTTATTCATTCACCATTATCAGTCTTCCAGTATCTTGAATCCTTTATCTTAAACATCGTATGATTGGATAATTTTTTTGTTTCTTTTATTCTTTCACCATCAGCAATCTTCCAGTATCTTGCATCCTTTATCCTGCAATGATTCAACCATTAGTTTGTCATTATTAAAATGTTACCTAGGGAGGCTAACAAAAGAATCACGCCTAACCATCTGATTAGCTAAATTCTTAACCTCCAAGTCTAAAGGACACCCCTGGTCAAGATATGAGTTAAACTCCCCATACTAGTTGACTTTTAGCTCAAGACATCTGCAACCACATTAGCCTCGCATGGATGATAAAGAATATTGAGGTCATAATCCTTAAGCATCTCAAGTAAACACCACTACCTCATATTAATATCTCACTGAATGAAGAAGTGTTGAAGCCTTTGATGGTCTAAGAAAATATCATAAGGAACCCCATACAAGTAATGATGTCATAGCTTCAACACAAACACTGCGGCTGCCAACTCCAAATCATGGGTAGGATAATTTCTCTCATGGGGCTTCAACTGATGAGAGGCATAAGCAATCACTTTACTTTCTTGCATCAATATAACACCAAAACTGCTATATGTAGTTTTAATGATGAGTATCTAAACAGCGAGGGACCAGGTCTCTGGATGTGCAAGGTACAGTATATCTGGCACACGTTATCTATATAGTTTTATCCTCTTGTGTAACAAACTTGCAGGTATTATTTTGAACTGACTAGGAAAACTGGTCTAATGATCTTTCAGCCCTAATTATCACTCAACTATAAGGAAAGAGATGCCTCTTCATCAAATGGTTTTTTCCAATTCTAAATAGTGAAGTGAGGAAACAAAAACTCTATTTCAAGACTGCTCAATCATTGCTCATGTGCTTATCTTTGTAGCATGCTTAAAGAGTGACTGAATGTTCTTGAATGCTGATTTGTAACTGAGCTACTCATTCTATAAGAGTAGTTTCTTATCCTTGAGAGATTTTCTTAGGTAGAGTTACCAAAGTTTGACATTGATTAGAGCTAATTAGTAGAGAGGGTCCTTGGTATAGTTACCAAGATGAGCTTGTAGTATAGTTACTACTAGTGAAAAGAACATAGATTTAGGTTTAGTGAAGGCTATAATCAAGAGTTTGATTATAGTGGATTTGGAGGTACATGTGAGGGCAAGCCATGGTTTTTCCCTTCCTGGGTTTCCACGTAAAAACTCTTGTGTCTTTACTCTTCCTGCACTGTTTCTTACTTCCTGGTTCTTTTGTATATTTTGCCTATAATTGATGTTGAGGGACTTGGTCCCTTACTATATGGTGCAACCTCCAAGGGATCAAACAATTGATATCAGAGCTTGGTCACTCTAAAAAGTTCACACCTAGAGTGTCTTTGTTAGAATGACTGATCCACCTAATCTAAAAGAAGGTCAATCTACAACTAAACCACCAAGATTCAATGGACATTATTATGGGTGGTGGAAAACTAGGGTGTTTGACTTATCATGGCTGAGGATAGTGAACTGATGGACATCATTCTTAATGGTCCTTATGTTCCTGTAAAAGAAGTCAAAGAAGGGGATGTGACAAGAATGATTATCAAAAGCAGGAGGGAGTTCAATGATGAAGATAGAAAGAAAATCAAAAAGAACTATAAGGCTAAGAAACTGTTGGTTTGTGGTATAGGGCCTGATAAGTATAATAGGATTTTAGCCTGTGAAAATTCAAAAAAAATTTGGATTGCTTGAGGACTGCTCATGAAGGTACTACTGATGTGAAGGATTCAAAAGTAGATATGTTGTCTACTCAGTATGAAACCTTCACCATGAAAGAAGAAGAGACGATACAGGAAATGCATACAAGATTCACTTCCATCACAAATGAGCTACATTTCTTAGGAGAAGTGATTCCATTGTATAAACAAGTAAGGAAGACTCTGATTGTTCTTCCCAAGTCATGGGAAAGAAAAGTAGATGCCATAACTGAGGTAAGAAATCTGAAGACCCTCACAATAGATGAACTTATTGGAAACTTGAAGACTCATGAACTTAAAAAACAACAAGGAGAAGAGAAGAACAAAGTCAAAAAGGAAAAATATTTGGCACTAAAAGCCTCAAATTCAGGTTTAAATAAAGAAGACATTGATGTTGCCTACTTGGCAAAAAGAATTGTTAAGCCTATGAGAAAAGGTGGCCAGTTCTAAAGAAGTGAAAGTAACAGCAGAAAATGTGTCACTATAAATGTGGAAGTCTTAAGCATTTCATTAAGGACTATGCCATGCACAAAATATATCATCAGGATTACCTCAAGGCTGCAGGGGACAAAGGAAAGATTTGGGACCGGGTCCCTAACAATTCCAAAAGGAAGGATGCAGCTGATTATACACTAAAGCAAGCTCTGGCCGCATAGAGAGATTTCTCCAGTGATTCAGGTGATGATGAGAAGATTGGAGATGTCTCTATGCTAGTAAAGGAGAAGTTCTAGCTATCTATGATTCCTTGTTTTCACTCAGCGCTGACACAACAGATGAAAAAAAATAAGAGGTAACCCTATTTGACATTAAGAAGAATCTAGATAATTACACTGCTGGGAAGATAAAAAGGCTTGAGAGTGTGCTGATAGACTCTCTATGTGAACTAACTACTAAAAAGAATGCCTTAGAATAAAAAGTAAAGAAACAAGAGTATGAGCTGATTGCTTTAACTTTCAAAATTAATAAAACTGAAGAGTTGTTCACATAGATGAACTCTAAAATCAGAGTCTAATGGGTAATCTGAAGAGATTAAATGGTGTTGATGGTAAAGGGAAGAAGGAAGCCTCAAGGCTTAAGATTCATCTTTAGGAGAAATTAAAAGCTTCAGAAAACACCTTATGTCATCACTTCACTGGAATGAAGAATTAGGGAGGGACCTGCTCTGCCTGAAAGAAGAATTGAACAAGTCTCTTAAGTGGAGTAATTCATTACTAATCCTTTCTAACTGGACTAATTAAGATGTTAATGATGGTAGAGGTCTAGTCTACCGAGGAAAATTCCAACCCAGTGAGTCCAAAGAAAAGGCTACTCATGACGATAGAAACAAAAAGCACAAACTCTTATACACTTACTATAGAAGAGATGGACATTTGAAAAAAATATGGCAGCATTGGCTTAAGGAAAAATTAAGGAATATTGAATACATTCAGCTGGAGATTGCATATCATGAGCATTTTGAGTCTCTAAAAAAGGTGAGGAGGAATCCATCACTGCCAATATAGGCTAAGAAGAATTTGATCACTCCAATGTCCTACTACTAGAAATTCAGACTCAAGTAGGTTCCCAAATATGACAAGTGATCATAATTCCAAGCATGAGATGGGATTAAATTCAAGAATATCTCATTGATTAAAAGGGTTCAAAGCTTAATGATGAATGGTCTGACTGTGTGTATTTCTCTTAAGACACTTCTGCTGGAAGTGTCTTATTTTGAAAAGTTGATCTCAAGGACCTAGTCCTTGGCTTATGAAAGCTTATATTTAACAATAGGGTGTGTGAAGATGACCTTCAGATTTGATGAATGAAAATGTTCATAAAAAGTCCTGAGCAAAAAGAGAGTGTGCGCAGATTAAAGTATGATTACTGACTTAACCTAATATGTGAATCAATGTTTGTCCACAAAATTGGCTATGATAAGGAGACAAGTATCCTTGATAAAGTGGGTGAATATTGGTCTAACTCAGTATCATACCCTTGCAGGTATGTACCCAAGGGAATAACTTTGAAAATGGACAAATATGACCGACATAAATTTTAGATTCACTCAAAAAGGAGAGGGACCAGGTCTCATCTCTTAGGTTTGTATCACTGCAGTATGCTTTAATAATCATAAAATATTGTCTAAGAAAGCCATGTGTTTTTTCCTTTCCTCACAAAAACTGTTAATTCTTTTGCCAAATAAAGAGTCACTCTTATTAAAACTATATATGCCATTCAAAAAGGAACATCTTTTGATGAAAAAGGTCATCTCTTCAAATTGATAAATTAGGCTATTTCCCATTCTTAGTCTCAACACATCACTCTTTGCTTTCTCAAAACCAAATTGGTCCTTCTCATTCTGTTTCACTCACAAAACCAAATTGAATATATCCTCATAAAATACCTTGAGCCTTCAGCAATCAAAGTTATAGAAAACTTCACCTTAGTTTTTCTAAGTCAAAGTCTGGTAACCTTTCTAGAATAAGGCAAAAATACATAGCTATGAAAAGAGAAGAAAGACTTTGAGGGACCTGGTCCCAAGAATGGAAAATTTGCAATTAAAAATGAAGAAGTAAGTAAAGAGACCAAAGAAAGAGATAAAGGATGTGGGTAGTTAAAGAGGGAATAAAATATTAATGACTCAGAAGGTTCTCTCAGGAAAAACTCTTGATCCCAAGATATGTGAGAAGCTTGGAATGATAGGTTGGTAGATTATACCAAGCATCAAGGATGGGTACATGTATTTGAGGGAAAAATACCTAGGCTCCATGAAAAAGATGTAAAGGAATTCTATTACATCATAGAATTCTCAGAAGATGGGGTAAGTCTGAATGCCCAGATACAAAGAAAGCTTATCAATTTGGAGAATGGATACATAAAGGGAAAAACTAAATGAGTATCTCAAGCAACTGAGTTGCTAGTTGGTCAAGATAAGCTGGGAATGAAAATAGATGAACTATAGATCAAAGTTGAACTGACAAAGATGCTAAATTAGTGCAACTAAAATTACAGAATGAGAAGATGTCTTCTGAGGGACCAGGTGCCACTGATAACGTGCAGTTACAAATGTAAAACTCCTGGCAAGAGTGGATGAACTGAATGCTTAAGTAAAGGACCTTACCAAACAATTTTTAGATGCTCATATTACAAAAAATGTAAAAATAGATATACTACTTAAGTCCTTTAACCCAACCGTCCCTATACTTTAACCATGTTATCCTCATTCTCTTATCAACCTTGTGTTAGTTCCATATCCTGGTTCTCATAAAGGCTTTTAAAGATAGTTATTTTTATTTTGATTATTTTAACTTACTAAACTGATACTGACTTGAATAAATGAATGAATCTTGTTAGTGTACCTCATTTGTCTCCTTTACTTTAATGTTGTTTTACATGTTAGTGTTGCCCCAGTGGCCATGAGTTAACTAATCTATACTATATTTACTCTTGGTTTATTGTTAATCCTTTTTAATGATGCCAAAAAGGAGAATACTGAGTTTATGTAGTAGGGACCAGGCACCAGGTGAATTGAGTTGCAGATTTTATTGGCATACTGGCAGAGGGAAGAAATTATGTAAGAGGAGCTACAGTGAAGATAATGTTGATAGGAGGAAGTGTACAAGGATAGGCAGAGTGCACAAATGCTCTAAATGAAGGTGCATATTAACAGGGATGCACAATGCACTAAATAAAGGTGCATGTTGATAGGGGGAAGAAGAGTTTTTGTTGTAAGATGAAAATAGGGACCAGGTCCATATGTAGGATGTGGAGGAAGCATGATGATATGGGGAACATTCATCTTCATATGGTAACCACTCTGATTAAATATGATGAATGTGCACTGATGCTCAAATTGTATGGCTTGGTTTATCATCATAAAAAAGGGGGAAATTTCTAATATAGTTTTGTGATGAACAGCTAAACTGCAAGAGACCAGGTCCCTAGACGTGCAAGGTACAGTACAACTAGCATGCGTCATCTGTACAGTTTTGTCCTATTTTGTAACAAACTTCCAGGTGTTATTTTGTACTAACTTGGATAGCTGGTCTAGCGATCTTTCAGCCCTAATCATTACTCAGATATTAAAGGGGAGAGATGCCTCTTCATTAAATGGTTTTCACCAATTTTAAAGAGTGAAGTGAGGCAGCAAAAACTCTATTTCAAGACTGATCAAGTATTGCTCATGTTCTTATCTCTGTAGTATGCTTAAAGAGTGAGTGAGTGTTCTTGAGTGCTGATTTGTAACTGAACTACTCATTCTATAAGAGTAGTGATTTCTCGTTGAGAGAGTTGCTTAGGTAGAGTTACCTAAGTTTGACACTGATTAGAGCTCATCAGTAGATAGGTTCCTTGGTAGAGTTAACAAAATGAGCTTGTAGTAGAGTTACTACTAGTGAAAGGAACCCAAAGTTAGTTTCAGTATAGGCTGTAATCTAGAGTTTGATTATAGTGAATTTGGAGGTGCTTGTGGGGGCAAGCCATGTTTTTTCCCTTCCTGGGTTTCCACGTAAAAATTCTTTTGTCCTTACTCTTTCTGCACTATTTCCTACTTCCTGGTTCTTTTTATATATTTTGCATGTGCTTAACGTTGAGGGACCTGGTCCCTTAGTGTGTGGTGCAAACCCTAAGGTTACCAACAAAAACCAACACTAAAAGCATCATAAAACATAATAAAATCCATACCTTTCTTAGGCAAGGTCAAAACAGGAGTCAAAGTCAACAACTCAGCTTTTGAAAGCTCTTCTCACATGCATTTGACCAATAAAATAACACTTTTTTTAGTCAACTTGGTCAAAGAAGCTGAATAGATGAGAAACCCTCTACAAAGCATCTATAATAAGTAACTAAACCAATAAAATTCTAAATCTTGGCAACGAAGTAGGTCTAGCCCAATCATGAATCGCCACTATCTAGGTGGGGTCACCATAATACCATCCTTGGTCACCACATGACCCAATAAAGAGATAGAATCTAGCCAAAACTCATACTTGTTGGAAAACTTGTTATACAACTTGTCATCACGAAACATATGAAGTACAATCCTCAAATACCTCACATAATCAGCCTCACTCTTGGAATAAACCAAGATGTTATCTATGAATACAATCATTAAAGAGTCGAGATACGATCAAAACACCTTATTTATTGACTCCATGAATGTTGTAGAGGCATTGGTCAGTAAAAAAGATATGACTAAGAACTCATAATTACCATATCAAGTCTAAAAAGCCATCTTCAGAATATCTAAAGCTCTAATCTTCAACTGGTGATACCCAATTATCAAATCGATCATGCAAAACACCAAAGAACCTTGAAGTTGGTCAAAAAGATCATCAATGTAAGGAAAGGGATACTTATTCTTAACTGTTACCTTGTTCAACTACCTATAGTCAATACATATAAGAATATAACTATTCTTTTTCTTCACAAACAAAACATGATCACCCCATTGAGATATACTCGGTTTAATGAACCCCTTATTTAACAAATGTTGGAACTATATTCAACTTCTTCAACTTAGTTGGGGCCATCCTATAGAGAGATAGAAATAGGCTTGTGCCCTCTCCATATTTGATAGCATACTAGGCAAATTCATAAGAAACATATCCATGGACTCGCAAACTACCTGAATAAAATCCAAAAAAGACGGTAAGGAAAAACTAATATCACAGGTATAATCCAAATAAGTTAAACATCCTCTCTTTATCATGAAACGAGCACATAGAAGGGTTATAACACCCAAATTAGGCGTACCCTTCAAATCTAACCTTAGCATACCCGACGTAGCTAAGGTCACGGTTTGGTAAAACATTCCAAAATAGCATGATAAGGAGCTAACCAATCCATACCCAAAATAACATCAAAATCAATATAAATAAGATAATCAAGCCTACCTAAGTCTCATAACATGCAAAGGTAATCACACAAGATCAATAAACCCGATCCACAACTAAAAAATCTCTTACGATGGTAGAAATATAAAGAGGCATAGTAAAAGGCTCACACACAACATCAAATCTTGAAGTAATATAGGTAGACACATAGGAGAAGAATGTATACCCAAGGTTAAATAACACAAAAGTAGATCTGTAACAAACTAAGATGATACTTGTAATAACTAAATTAGAAGCCTCTACCTTAGGTCTTTAGGGTATGGCATAACATTGACCACGTCTTCTACTATCACGACCCAAAAACTAAGTGTTATGATGGCACTTGTCAAGAAAATCCTTGACAAGTAAGCCTATCAGCCAACCTAATATGAATAGGGAAATCAATAGTAAAAATCTAAGGCAAGGCTTTTAAAGCAAAGCTAAACTACACAAACATGATAATAGTGAAAATACAATCAAGATACCAAACCTAAACCCAAAACCTGGTATCACAGTGTATGAACCAACTAATACAACTCAAAGTCAAAATAAACATAGGATATCAAAAAGGGAATAAACTTTGTCTCTAAATACAA
This sequence comes from Capsicum annuum, assembly GCF_002878395.1. Lineage (NCBI taxonomy): Eukaryota > Viridiplantae > Streptophyta > Magnoliopsida > Solanales > Solanaceae > Capsicum > Capsicum annuum. The sequence goes on along the minus strand of NC_061118.1, from coordinate 53,425,924 downwards.
TAAGACATAATCTAGATAAAAAAAGGTAGTGGTTAATTCAGGGTGCATAGATCAACCACTACCTCAAATAAAATCTAAGTACCGCCTGAATCAACTATCGTATGATGTACTCATACTTGTATCTACACTGAAATGGCACAGTATGGGTGAGTACGGTCTACTTGTACTCAGTAGGTATCATAGGCCCACTGAGAAAAATAGAAAATAAAGCATATAAATACAAACTATGGGCATGCCACTTATAATTAAAAAATATCCCAAATGGTAGCCCACACTGCCTCTACTAATAGTTCTACTATATACACATATTACAAATAGTAATAAATAAAAAAACACAGATATACACATATACCAGGAATAAGTAGGGAAAAGAAATATAAACGGATAGATATCGCAACAAGAACAAAAGCACAACACAGAATAAGAATAATATTTATAGAATACCATAAAGATGATGATACATGAGGTATCGCACAACCTTCATATATACCTACCGAGCTTTGCTCCTGAAGTAGGACCCATAAAGGGTTCATTAGCCCATATACGATCAATATATAATACCAATATCTATAACTCCTCTCCAACACATATATCAATAGATAAGTTTTAAAGATATCATATTTTCTGTTAGAAAACTCCAGTATTTCTAGTATTTACAATATTTCCATGGTGGTACCAATATTTTATGAATGGATATGAAACACCCTCAACCTTGGCCCTTGCAAAAATTCATGGATTTTGGACATTCAATCCATGGTACGACTCAAGGGTACCAATGGTACCCTAGAATATAGTTTGGGTACCCCCTTTCATATGTTAGTAATTATATTTGGGTTGGTTTCTATCCAAGATACGACTAAGCATCATACAAGTCGTATGGTAGGATACATGTTGTATGATTCCAAGTTGTATGATGTCTTAGGTATGGTATTAATGAATCTGTCCATAAAAGCAAAGTAGTGTCTTAAGTGGATGTAAGAAATAGGGCCCGATGGCCTAAGTTAACTCCTTTTAGCTTTGGATAGGCTTGAACATGGAGGTGGTGTGTCTCTAGGAAATTCTAAGTTGAATTAGACTTGCTCTCTAGCATGAGTCCCATTCATCCAGTATTTCATATACTGGTGTGGTGAAAAGTTATGGGTGGTCCCGTGTTGGTTGTTTTCTTTGGGTGGTATTGGCATCTCAGACTTTTTGTTCTTTAAGGAGATTCAATTAAGGATCTTAGGTTGGAAAGTTCATCGATTGCAAACATGGTGGCTTTGATAAATATTTTATGGTGGAATCAAAAGTTTGAGAAAGCCATTTGGGATGCGGAAGAGGACATGGAGTCCAAGTATCTATGTTGGTTCTTCATTTTGGAAACTCATGCGTAAGGTATGTATTCTTCAACACATTTTGGTTTTCTAACTTGGTTAAAGTAAGAGTTGGATTTCCTTGTATCTTTGTTTTCTAACTTATTAAAAGGTCAAAATAAAGGTGTTGGGGTATAAATCATGCTTTGGGGTATGTGATGATCTTCTTGTCTTGATTTATGTTTTTTTTTTTATAATTTGGTTAGAGGGAAGTTTGATGTGAGTTAATATGGTATATCGTGCTTGTTATTACCCTTAACCATCATTTGAGGATGAATGATCATAAGTGGGGGAGAATGAAAAACCCTAAACCTTAGCCCTTGCAAAATTCATAGGTTTTTGAAATTCTGTCTATAGTACGACTCAAGGGTACCAATGGTTCTCTAGGATATGGTTTGGGTGGCTCTCTCTCGTATGTTATTCAGTATATTTGGGTTGGTTTCCATCCAAGATATGACTAAGTATCATACTAGTTATATGGTAGGATAGAAGGTGTATAATTCTAAGTTGTATGATGTCTTAGGTATGGTCTTGATGAATCCATCCAAGGTACGGTTTAGGGGTACTTTTTGTACCCTAAGGTACAACTTAGACCTAGGTGGTCATGTGATGGTCAACATAGGGGACCATGGTGGGGTATATATTATGAGTTAGGTTACCACTCGTACCCTGAGGTACGACTAAGATGGTTGGGTCATACCCTCCTGGGACTTGGTTTTTAGTTTTTAAGTTGAAGGTAGTTCGGACATTTTCCATCCCAAAACCCTTATATCCCCATGTTATATAACTCATTATAGCCTCTCATAACCATCATTGGAAGATCAAAACACTCCAAATACTCTCTCTAAATACTCTTGCGAAGATTAGAGGCTAGGGTTTCTATAAGTGTTCTTTAAAGGACTCAAGAGTCAAGTTTCCTTCCAAGAATCTTCTTGTATAAGGCAAGTTACTCATCCCTCATTAATAGTTCCAACTAAAGGCATGATTTAATGTGTTTTAAACCTTGGTTATGAATCATAAATGGTGGTTTTAGAAAATCAATATTGAGGGTTTTAATGCATATTGATGAGTATTGTTTACTCTTTGTTTAATCTATGTTTTCACATGTTTTTGGTGATGTTTTGCATATGTGGGTTCTTTTTGGTTGTGGTTTAACATATGGGTCATGGGTAACCCTAAAATAGATGGTTTATGCTTTGGTTTTGGTCTTGGTAAAGGTATGCCCTTAACATGTTTGGTAAAATACCTATGAGAATGTTATACTATATTGTTGAACTTTCATTAAAACTATTACATGGTATGATTTGGTTATGGAACTCACATTTGGTTTGGATGATTTTTAAAAGGTTTAAATGGACTTACGTGGTTTTGAATGGTGTGAATGGTTTGGAATGGTTAAAATGGTAATGCCTTGTGGCTACAAAATTGTTTTGAATGAAAACCTTATGGGGTACATGGGAATCCCCCAAGTGAATGCATAATGTAAATGGTTTGAATGATGAACGTCTTGTAGAGTACAAAGAAATCCCCCAAGCAAAACTTAATAATTAAATAATTGTGGGGTAAATGGGAATCACCTAAGTAAACTAAATGATGTAACTTATGGGGTACATGGGAATCCCTTAGGGTTGGCCAAAAACATTGCTTGCAAGATATAGTCGGTATGACAATACCACTAATGATAATCTTGGTTAATAATAAATGGAATGGTCATTTGGTTGTATGGTAATGGTTTTTATTAGGTAATAATAACGGGGTGTGATAGCTAACCATGAAAATATGAGTCCAAAGGATCCATACTGCAAGCTCATGTTTGCTGACATGAGGATTGGGCATCACAACCTTATACTTAAGGGGTATACGGGAATCCCCTAACACTTGTATATATATATATATAAGGTTACACAGGAATCCCCTACTCCTATGGTATCTCTGATTTATGTGGCTACACACATCAGGGCCCATCCAGGGGGTTACACTGGATCCATATAGCCCATGTATGGATTATGACGATTAAGCTACAAATACCCAAGTTAATAATTTTAAATGCATGCTAAACCCAGTTCCCTTTCCTGGCATAGATTACATATATATATATATGTATGGATATATATGCATCTGGTTGTTTGCTTAGTTTACTTGGTTTTAAAAGTTGGCATTATTTTATTTGTATCCTGAGTGCTTGCTAGAGTTCACCTGCTAACCCATCTTTGGGCGGCTGTATCCGCACGTAATGTAGGAAGCGGCCATACTACTCCCCCTGCTCATTGATCGAATTTGGAAACAATCGATGTTGGATTGAAGTGGTGAGCTTCCATAGTTTGAAAAACATCTATTCCATATCATGGATTACTTTACATACTCTTGTCTTTTCATAGACTTTGATTTTGGCTATGGTCGGGGGCACGTCCCTACTAGATACTATTTGGTTTGGTTTAGAGGCTTTGTATGGACAATTGTGGACTTGGGTATAAAATGGTTATAATTTATATCTATCATGTACATTGGATTATCCTTTGTGGTTTTGTAGGTTGGTTACTAGATGGATTGACGTAGTTGGGTTAGTCTAGTAAGTAGACCTATCCCAAAGTCATTTTCTTTTAATTGTCTATCTTGTTATATATTTGAAATTCATCTGACTCAGGGTACTCGTTGGTTGGTTGAATTGGGTTTTGGGAGGTGGTCTCCAATCTCGGTTGGACTTAACATGCCCATTACGACAAAGCCTCGGTGTGGGTCGTGTCAAAATAGTATCAGAGCCTAGATTTTGGTGTCATGGGGTGTCAACAATGCCGTGTCAAGTAGAGTCTTGCTTATGGGTGTGTTGTGTACCACACATATAATTAAGAGGCTATGAGGCATTTAGGAATGTTCCACTTTCTTGTTGTCCTATGTTCGGGCTATGGAGTCCAAGGTCTTGAACTTTTCCCTAAATCTTCTTTGCTTTACTTTTTAGATCAAATCCCCTCAATGATCTAAGGTTCTTGGAAACTTGCCTGCCCTACTCGAGGACAACATGGATGGATCTAGTCTAACTCATAAGGCAAGACTCAGTCAGGGGTTGCAGATTCTAATTTTCCCCATAGAATTCCATTGGTCTCCGTTGACCCTACTTCAAAAAGTGGCACTCATGCCTAGTTACCTCAAGGAGAGGTTACCAATGCAAAGTTTTGACACTATATTCATCTATTAACCCAGATAGTGATAATTTTTTGACACCAGTCTGGTCCAATTGATATGGGAAAGAAATAAGGCAAGGTTGGGTAATAGGCAAGGTGAGAGGTCTCAGTTTTCTATATAAAGGAGAGGCCAATATTATGGTGGTAAGTGGTCCAAGAGAAAGAGTTAGGTAGGTCCTAACTCCTATTTTATGGCTAGTGATCCCTACCCAAAGCCGTTAGCAGAAAGCATTATTAGATTGGTAATTCTTCTAGGGAACAAGGTAACCAACGTCGGGCTAATGGGGCCTAATCCATACTATTTTATCCTTTTTGTCGGTTTTATGATTGATACCACTGTGATTGTTGTGAGGAAGAGAGGAATTATTGTTTTAATCGTGGTCAGTTGGGTCATATCCAATGAGAGTATCCCATAATGATTGTTGCTTGGGCATATATGACATTAGTTACCACTTTTCTAGCTTTTGCACCGAGGGATGTTACTTCTAGTTTTTGTACGGGTCGGGATCGTCTCAATGGCTTCACTATCCCTAAGGAGTCTAAGGCATCTTCTAATGTTGACACTAGTATGTTGTGAACTCTCTTCTTGTAATATATGTGGTTTACTTAGTTTGGGGTCCCCTCTCTTATGTGTCCCCATTTGCGGTTGTGAATATTGGTTTTAGAACCAAGGTTATTATAGACTCTTTGTCTGTTTCTACCCCAGTAGGTGAATCTATAATTGCCAAAAGAGTCTATGGGTATATATGGTATCTGTTGGAAGTAAAGGGGCTTTGGTGGATTTGAATGACTTGGTGGATTTTGGTGTTATTTTGGGGATGGATTGGTTACACTTGTGCTATGCATTATTTAGACTATCTCAGCTGTAAGGTTGTTTTTAGGCTCCTTGGTAAGCCTTTATGGGATGGGAGGATGGTTCCTTGGCTATCAAGGGAAAGGTTATATCATCTCTTAGAGCTCGGGAATTAATATTTAAAAAAGGTGTCTCTATTCATATTTGGCTTGGGTTAAAGATTCTAACTTGGAAGGTCCTTCTTTGCATTTGGTTTTGGTGGTGAATGAGTTTTCTGAGGTCCTTCTTGATGACCCTCATGTTGTCCTTCTAATAGGGAGATTGAGTTGTGGATTGGTCTTGCTTCGGACGCTTGCCCAATTTCTATTCTTTCTTAATAAAATAATTCCAGTTGAGTTAGAGAAGCTTAGGGAACAATTAAAAAACCTTTTAGATAAAGGTTTCATCTGTTCTAGCAATTTTCCTAAAGTATTTCCTTTCTGCTATGCATAAGGGGGATGGTTTTCCCTCAAGATGCATAGATTGTCGGTGGGTGAATAAGGAATTTAGAGTGTCCTCCTCATGGGGCAAACCACATATGTATATTATATATGGGGTGCTTCGTTAGTAGTGCTATGATGGTTGATTGATACTAAACTTTTACCTAAGTGTTGATGTTGATGAAAGAAGTATGTTAGCTCGGGGATATCTATGCAAAAATTATGGAGTTATAGTGATAGGTAGGATGAGGTGTGCGAAAGAAGGAACGGTTGGTGACTTGGGAATGCACTAGTGGGAAAGTTGGGGCATAAAGGCCAGAGGTTCAGGTTGAATGTAAGGATTAAAGGTCTAGCCGTTTGATGGGTTAGAGCATGGAGTTTGCATAACTAAAATGGACTTTAGGTAGAATTTAGATGAATGAGGTTTTATGTATAGGAGAACCAAGCATCCCTAGTGATCATCCTTAGTGATACCCTTTAGAGCAGAGTATTGTGCTTCTATTAGTAAGATTAAGGTCGAGTGTTAATCTTAAATTATCTTTTAACGATGGACTCTAAGGGAAGGTCAGGGTGTATTTACTCTTATTTTACTGATTCTCTCTTATTTTAATTACGAGAGCACTCCATTAGCGTTGTATGCATTCTAATAACGCTTATACTTACGGTTCATATTTTGCATTCGTCTTGTTCCTTGGATATGAATCTTGACCTTATGTTGCATTACCTGTGATGTGCGATCGTGTGTCTTTCAGTGTCCAGTTCTAAGGACTCCTACTATGGTATGGTTTATCGGAATGATTCTTCATTTGTGACCTAGGTGGTTTTTATGGAGTACCTCATTCCTATTGTGTCGTGTCTTTTTTTGGGGGTCTCTCCTTGAGTAGAGTGAGTAATTCTTGTATTTTAGTTCCTTAATGACCCTTCTTATGTTAGGGTGGGAGTGGCTTTTGAGTAGAGTGGCTGCTAGAACTAAGGTTTTGGAGGGTGAGTAAAGGTTGTTATCATAATAAATAGTTAGGAGGGGAGTAGGTGGTGAAAACCTTTGTGAAAATTATAGAGGATGTTAAATCTTTAGAAGGGTAGATCATACCGCAAGTATAGAAAAGGTAGGCTCGAATGTTGTGATCAGTAGATATACCAATAGCTATCTTGGGTGCTTAAGAGGCTTGGTAAGGCATGATGCTTAGCTATAGTGATGGAAGCAGAGTAGTGTCTTGGGTGGATGTATGCAATAGAGCCCGGTGGCCTAATTTAACTCCTTTTATCTTTGAACAGGCTTGAACATAGAGATGGTGTATGTCTAGATTCAAACTCTAGTAGTAATGTGTCTCTGGGAAATTCAAAGTTGAATTGGACTTGCTCTCTAGCATAAGTCACATTCATCTGGTATTTTATATGCCGGTGTGGAGGAAAGGTGTGGGTGGTCCTGTGTCGATTATTTTTGTTGGGTGGTACTGGTATCTCAAATTCTTTGTTATTTAAGAAAATTTTTGAAAGGATCTTGGGTTGGCAAATTTACCGGTTGCAAACATGGTGGCTTCGGTAAAGGTTCTATGGTGGAATCAAAAGTACAAGGAAGCCATCTGGGATGTGGAAGAGGACATGGAGTTCAAGTATCCGCATTAGGTCTTTATTTCTGAAACTCATTGTGGTTTTCTAACTTTGTTAAAGAAAAGGTTGGATTTCTTTGCATCTTTGTTTTCTAACTTAGTAAAAGGTCGAAATGAAGGTGTTGGGGTATAAATCGTGCTTGGGCTATGTGATTATCTTTTCATCTTTATTTATGTCTTTGTCTCATAATTTGGTTGGAAGGAAGTTTGATGCGTGTTAATGTGTTATCTAGTGCTTGTTCTTACCCTTACCTGTCATTCGAGGATGAATGATCCTAAGTGGGGGAGAATAAATCACCCTAAACCTTGGCCCTTTCAAAAATTCATGTGTTTTGGAAATTCTATCTATGGTACGACTTAAAGGTACCAATAGTACCCTAAGATATGGTTTGCATAGCCTTCTCCCATATGTTAGTCAGTATATTTGGGTTGGCTTCCATCCAAGATATGACTAAGAATCATACTAGTCATATGGTAGGATACGAGGTGTATAATGCCAAGTCGTATGATATCTTAGGTATAGTCTTGATGAATCTGTCCAAGGTACGGTTTAGGTGTACTTTTCATACCCTAAGATATAACTTAGACCTAGGTGGTCGTATAATGGTTAGCATAGAGGACCATGGTGGGGTTTAGGGTACAAGTTAGGGTACCACTCATACCCTAGGGTATGACTTGGGTCATATCCTCTTGGGACTTGTTTTTTAGCTTTTAAGCCGAGGGTAGTCCAAACATTTCCATCCCAAAAAACTTATATCCCTACATTATATAACTCATTGCATCCTCTCATAACCCTCATTGGAAGATCAAAACACTCCAAATACTCTCTCAATACTCTTTTGCAGATTGGAGGCTAGGGTTTCAATAAGTGTTCTTCAAAGGCCTCAAGAGTCAAGTTTTCTTTTAAGAATCTTCTTGTATAAGGCAAGTTTCTCCTCCCTCATTGTTAGTTCCAACTAAAGGCCTGATTTAATGTGTTTAGACCTTGGTTATGAATCATAAATGGTGGTTTTGGAAAATCAATGTTGAAGGTTTTGATGCATATTGATGATTATTGTTTACTCTTGGTTTAAACTATGTTTTCACATTTTTTGGTGATAGTTTGCACATATGGGTGCTAGTCTGTTGTGGTTTAACAAATAGGTCATGGGTAACCCTAAACTAGATGGTTTATGCTTTGGTTTTGGTCTTGGTAAAGGTATGCCCTCAATATGTTTGATAAAATGCCTGTGAGAATCTTTTTACTATATTTTTGAACTTTTATTGAAACTACTTCATGGTATGATTTGGTTATGGAACCCTAAATTGGTTTGGATGATTTTTAAATAATTTAAATAGTTTGAATGGACTTACATGGTTTTGAATGGTGTGAATTGTTAAAATGGTAATGCCTTGTAGCTACGAAATTGTTTTGAATGAAAACCTTATGGGGTACATAGGAATCCCCGAAGTGAATGCATAATGAAAATAGTTTGAATGATAAATGTCTTGTAGGGTACATGGGAATCTCCCAAGCAAAGCTTAATAATTAAATTCTTATAGGGTACATGGGAATCCCCCAAGTAAACTTAATGATATAACCTATGGGGTACGTGGGGCTAATGGCATTGCTTACAAGATATAGTCGGTATGACAATACCACTAATGATAACCTTGGTTAATAATAAATGGAATGGCGGTTTGGTTGTGTGATTATGGTTTTAATTGGGCAATAATGGCAGGGTATGATAGCTAACTGTGAAGGTGTGAGTCCAAAAGACGAATACTGGAAACTCATGTTTGCCAACAAGAGGATGGTTATGGAGACCTTATACTTGAGGGGTACACAGGAATCCCCTTACAATTGTATATATGTATCATGGAGAGTGCAGGGTACACGTGAATCCCCTACTCCTATGGTATCTCCAGTTCGTGGGGCAATATGTATCGAGGCCCTTCCAGGGGTTATATTGGACCTATATAGCCTGTGGGTGGATTATGATGATTAAGCTACACAAAACCAGGTTAATCATTTTAAAGGCATACTAAACTTGGTTCCCTTTCCCGACATTGATTATATATGTATATGTACGGATATATATATATATATATATATATGGTTGTTTTCTTGGTTTACTTGGTTTTAAAGGTTGGCATTATTTTATCCTTATCCTAAGTGCCTGTGGGTGTATTATGACGATTAAGTTACACAAACCCAGGTTAATCATTTTAAAGGCATACTAAACTCGGTTCTCTTTCCCAGCATTGATTTTATATATATGTACGGATATTTATGTATATGGTTGTTTTCTTGGTTTACTTGGTTTTAAAGGTTGGCATTATTTTATCCTTATCCTGAGTGCTTGCTAGCGTTCACCCGCTAACTCTTCTTTAGGTGCTCGTATCTGTACGTAATGCAGGAATCAACCATACTAATTTTCCTACTCATTGATCAAATTTGGGAACAATCGGTGTTGGTTTGAAGTGGTGAGCTGTCATAGTTCGGAAGACATCCATTCCATGTCATGAATTACTTTACATACTCTTATCTTTTCATAGACTTTGATTTTAGCCATGGTTGGGGGCATGTATCGACTAGATACTCTTTGATTTGGTTTAGAGGCTTTGTATGGACAACTATGGACTTGGGTATGGAATGGTTATGATTTTTATATATTATGTACGCTGGATTATAGTTTGCGGTTTGGTAGGTTGGTTACTAGATGGATTAATTTGGTTGGGTAGGTCTAGTAAGTAGACCTATCCCAAAGTCATTATATTTCTTAATTGTCTATCTTCTTATATGTTCAAAATTTATCCAACTTAGGGTACTTATTGGTTGGTTGGATTGGGTTTTTAGGGGTGGTTTTCTTTCCTAGTTAGACTTGAGATGCCCATTACGACAAGGTCTCAGTTCAGTGCGTGTCAAGTTGGTATCAGAGCCTAGGTTTCGACATCATGGGGTATCCATAGTGCCATGTTGAGTAGACTTTTGCTTATGGGTGTGTTGTGCACCACACTTATAATCAAGATACTATGAGGCATTTAGGAATGTTTCACTTTCTTGTTGTTCTATATTTGGGTTATGGAGTCTAAGGTCTTATACTCTTCCCTAAATCTTCTTTGGTTTACTTTTTAGATCATGTCCCTTCAATGATCTAAGGTTCTTGGAAACTCACATGTCACACTTAAGGACAACATGGATTGATCTAGTCCAACTCATGGGGGAAAAACGCGGTCAAGGGTTGTAGTTTCTAATTTACCCCGTGGAGTTTCACCTATATCCGTTGAACCTATTTCAGAAAGTGTCCCTCATGCTTATTTACCTCAAGCAGAGGTTACCAATGTCGAGTTTTGACACTCTATTCATCTATTAAACTAGATAGTTACAATTTTTTCACGTCAGTCTGATCCTATTGGTATGGGGGGAAAATAAGGCAAGGTCAGGAAATAGGCAGGGTGAGAGGTCTCGATTTTTTGGACAAAGGAGAGGCCAAAATTATAGTTATAAGTGGTCCAACAAGAAGAGTTTGGTGGGTCCTAACTCCTGTTCTACGGCTAGTGCTCCCTACCCGAAGCTGTTAGGAGGCAAGCATTTTTATATTGGTAATGCTTCTAGGGCAAAAGGTGCCCAACCTTGGGTCGGTAGGTCTTAATCTGTACCATCCTATCCTCCTTGTCAATTTTTTGGTCGGTTGCACCGTGGTTTTTGCAAGAAAGGAAAGAATCATTTAATTATGGTCAGTTGGGTCATATGCAATGGGAGTGTCCCATAATGATTGTCTCTTGGGCAAATAGGACATGGATTACCACTTCTCTAGCTCTCGCACCGATGGATGTTATTTCTGGCTTTGGCATTTGTAGGGATCGTCTCAATGAATTCATTATCCCATAGGAGTCCAAGGCATCTTCTAATGCTGACGCTGGTATGTTGCAAAAATTTTTCTTATGATGTATGTAGTTTACTTGGTTCGGGGTCCCCTTTCTCTTATGTAAGCCCATTTGTGGTTGTGTATTTTGGTTTTGAACCCAAGGTTATTTTGGACTTTTTTCTATTTCTACCCTGGTAGGTAACTCTATGATTGCCAAAAGAGTCTATGAAAGTGTGTGGTATCTGTTGGTAGTAAAGGGGCTTTGGTGGATTTGTTTGACTCGGTGATTTCAGTGTCACTATGGGGGTGGATTCGTTACCCTCATGCTATGCAAAATTAGACTATCGAACCCGTAAGGTTATCTTTACGCTCCTTGATGAGTCAATTATGGGAAGGGAGGATGGTTCCCTGGATATCAAGGGAAAAGTTATATCATATCTTAGACCTTGCAGATTGATCTCCAAAAGGGTGTCTCTATTATTATTTTATCTGGGTTAAAGCATCTAACTCGAAAGGTTCTTTTTTGCATACGGTTTTGGTGGTGAATGAGTTTTCTGAGGTCCTTCCTAATAACCCTCACAGTGTCTTTCTAATGGGGAAATTGAGTTATGGATTGGTCTTGCTTCGGACGCTTGCCCAATTTCTATTCTTTCTTTATATAATGGTCTCGATTGAATTAGAGGTGCTTAAAGAGAAATTAAAGAACCCCTTGATAAAGGTTTCATCTATCCTAGCAATTCTTCATGAATTGTTTTCTTTTTTTTACGCATAATGGAGATGGTTTTCCTCGGAGATGCATAGGTTATCAGTGGACGAATAAGGAATTTAGAGTGTCCTCCTTGTGGGGTGGACCATATATGTATATTTTATATGGGGTGCTTCGTCAGTAGTGCATAGTGGTAGATGGATACTAAGCTTGAACCTAAGTGTTGATGTTGATGGACCATATATGTATATTCTATATGGGGTGCTTCGTCAGTAGTGCATAGTGGTAGATGGATACTAAGCTTGAACCTAGAGTGATAGGTTGGATAAGGTGTGCAGAAAGGGGCAAGGTTGGTGACTTGGGAATGCACTAGTGGGAAAATTTAGGGATATAGGCAGAGGTTTAGATTGAACATATGGATTGGAGGTCTAGTCATTGGATGAGTTAGAGCGTGGAGTTTGCATAACTAAGCTGGACTTTAGGTAGCATTAGGATGAATGAGCTTTTAGGTATAGGAGAACCAAGTGTCCCTAGTGATTATCCTTAGTGATACCCTTTAGAGCGGAGTATTGTGCTTATAGGTTTAGTAAGATTAAGGTCGAGAGTTAATCTTAAATTTTCTATTAATAGAGGAATCTAAGGAAAGGTCGAGGTGCATTTACTATATTCTAGTGATTCTCTCTCATTTCGATTAAGAGAGAACTTTATTAGCGTTGCATGCATTCTAATAGTGCTTATGATTAAGATTCACATTCTGTATTTTTCTTATTCCTATTGCATTACCTATGATATATATGATCGTGTATCTTTTAGCGTCTAATTCTAAGGATTCCTACTATGGGGTGGTTTCAACGGAATAATTTTTCATTTATGACCTAGGTGGCTTCTATGGAGTACCCCGCGCCTATTGTGCCGTGTCTTATTTTGGGGGTCTCTCCTTGAGTAGCGTGTGTAATTCTTGTACTTTAGTTCCTTAATGACCCTTCTTATGTTAGGGTGATAATGGTTTCATAGGTGTAGTGATGTTTTGAAATAAAAGAGAAGTAGAAGTCTCTAAGTGAGAGAGAGTCTGGGGTGACCTAGAACTAAAGTTTTGGAGGGTGAGGTAAAGTTGTTGTCATAAGGAATGGTTAGGAGGGGAGTAGGTGGTGAAAAACTTTGTGAAAATGATAGAGGATGCTAAATCTTTGGAATGGTAGATCATATCGTGGGTATAGAAGAGGTAGGCTTGAATGTTTTGATTATTAGATTTACCAATTATTGTTTTGGGTGCTAAGAGGCTTGGTAAGGCATGATGCGTGGCTATAGTGATGGAAATGGAGTAGTGTCTATGGTGGACGTAAGGAATAGAACCCGGTGGCCTAAGTTAACTTCTTTTAGCCTTTGATAGGCTTAAACATGGGGGTGGTGTATGTCTAGACTCAAGCTCTTGTAGTGATGTGTCTCTAGGAAATTCTAAGTTGAATTCGACTTTCTTTATAACATAGTCACATTCATCTGGTATTTTATGTGCCGGTGTGGAGGAAAGATGTGGTTGGTCCCATGTTTGTTGTTTTCTTTAGGTGGTATTGGTATCTCGGACTCTTTGTTCATTAAGAAAATTCCGGTGAGGATCTTAGATTGGCAAGTTCACCGGTTGCAAACATGGTGGCCTCGGTTAAGGTTCTATTGTGGAATGAAAAGTCTGAGGAAGTCATTTGGGATGCGGAAGAGGACATGTAGTCCAAGTATCCGCGTTGGTTTTTCATTTAGGAAACTTATGCGTAAGGTATGTGTTCTTCAACACATCTTTGTTTTCTAACTTAGTTAAAGGAAGGGTTGGATTTCTTTGCATCTTTATTTACTTAGTAAAAGGTCAAAATGAAGTTGTTTGGGTGTAAATTATGATTGGGGTATGTGATGATCTTCTCATCTTGATTTATGTCTTTATCTTCTAATTTGGTCATATAATGATCAACATAGGGGACCATGGTGAGGTCTAGGATATGAGTTAGGATACCACTCGTACCCTAGGGTACGACTAAGTGGGTTGGGCCGTACCCTCCTGGGACTTGGTGTTTAGCTTTTAAGTTGAGGGTAGTCCGAATATTTCCCATCCCAAAACCCTTTTGTCTCTATGTTATATAACTCATTGCAGCCTCTCATAACCCACATTGGAAGATCAAAACATTCCAAATACTCTCTCTAAACACTCTTTTGCAGATTGGAGGCTAGGTTTCTATAAGTGTTCTTCAAAGGGCTCAAGAATCAAGTTTTCTTCCATGAATCTTCTTGTATAAGGCAAGTTTCTCCTCCCTCACTGTTAGTTCCAACTAAAGGCATGATTTAATGTGTTTTAAACCTTGGTTATGAATCATAAATGATGGTTTTGGAAAATCAGTGTTGAGGGCTTTGATGCATATTGATGAGTATTGTTTACTCTTGGTTTAAACTATATTTTCACATATTTTTGGTGATGTTTTGCACATGTGGGTGCTTTTTGGTTGTGGTTTGACAAATGGGTCATGGGTAACCCTAAACTTAATGGTTTATTCTTTGGTTTTGGTCTTGGTAAAGGTATGTCCTTAACATGTTTGATAAATGCCTATGAGAATCTTTTTACTAAATTGTTGAACTTTTATTGAATCTATTGCATGGTATGATTTGGTTATGGAACCTTAAATTGGTTTGGATGGTTTTTAAATGATTTAAATAGTTTGAATAGACTTACATGGTTTTGAATGGTGTGAATGGTTTGGAATGGTTAAAATGGTAATGCCTTGTGGCTACGAAATTGTTTTGAATGAAAACCTTGTGGGGTACATGGGAATCCACCAAGTAAATGCATAATGAAAATGGTTTGAATAATGAATGTCTTGTAGGGTACAAGGGAATCCCCCAACCCAAGCGTAATAATGAAATACTTGTGGGGTACATGGAATCCCCCAAGTGAACTTAATGATGTAACCTATGGGGTAGATGGAAGTCCCCTAGGATTGGCTAAAGACATTGATTGCAAGCTATTGTCAGTATGACGATACCACTAATGATAGCCTTGGTTAATAATAAATGGAATGGTGGTTTGGTTGTATGGTAATGGTTTTAATTGGGAAATAATGGCAGGGTATGATAGCTGACCTTAAAGGTGTGAGTCTAAAGGATGGACACTGGAAACTCATGTTTGCCGACATGAGGATTGGGCGTGGGACCCTATACTTTAGAGGTATATGGTAATCCCCTAACACTTGTATATATGTATCATGGAGAGCAAAGGGTACACGGGAATCCCCTACTCCTATAGTATCTCCAGTTCATTCGGCTATACGCATTAGGCCCCGTCCAGGGGTTACTTTTGACCCATATAACCCGTGGGTAGATTATGGTGATTAAGCTACACATACCCAGGTTAATGATTTTAAAGGCATTCTAAACCCGATTACCTTTCCAGGCATAGATTTTATATATATATGTATATGCATATGGTTGTCTGCTTAGTTTACCTGGTTTTAAAGGTTGGCATTATTTTATTCCTATCTTGAGTGCTTGGCAGCATTCTTCCGCTAACCCATCTTCGGGCGGCTGTATCCCTGCGCGATGCATGAATTGGCCATACTACTCCTCCTGTTCATTGATCAGATTTGGGAACAGTCGGTGTTGGATTGAAGTGGCGAGCTTCCATAGTTCGGAAAACATCCATTCCATGTTATGGATTATTTTACATACTCTTGTCTTTTCATAAACTTTAATTTTGGCTATGGTCGGGGGAATGCCCCGACTAGATACTCTTTGGTGTGGTTTAGAGACTTTGTATGGATAACTGTGGACTTGGGTATGGAATGATTATGATTTATATATATTATGTACATTGGATTTCATTTGTGGTTTGGTAGGTTGGTTACTAGATGGATTGACTTGGTTGGGTTGGTGTAGTAAGTAGACCTATCCCAAAGTCATTATATCTCTTAATTGGCTATCTTGTTATGTGTTTGAAATTCATCCAACTCAGGGTACTCGTTGGTTGGTTGGATTGGGTTTTCGGGGGTGGTCTCTGGTTCCGGTTGGACTTACGATGTCCATTACAACAAGGCTCCAGTTTGGTTCGTGTCAGGAAATGATATGAGGATGTAATGCTCACAACCAACCAAAATGAGGATGTCCAATATCCAACCAATATGCTATCGAGGTCCAAAAATCCACTCAAATTAACCAACCATCCATGATCATATATAATCCATAAACCATAAAGTGAAACGTGTAAGAGAAAACATAAATTACAAAATCTAGGCTTTTCCCATCAAAAGAGTGCAAATCAAGCATACATATATCCATGCAGTCCAACATCATCATTCAAGACCCCACACAGTCACACATAGTAAATAATGTCTCAAAACTACAAAATATTATCCACATAGACCCCCACACGAGCACATAAATCACTTAAACATAGTTACCATAATACAGCCCCATAACCATAGCATGCTTTTACATTATTATTAACTACTCAACCAGTCTGAAGAAAGTTAAGACATAACCTACCTCGAATACCAAACCAAAACAATCAAGCCTTTATCATTAAGATTTCACCTCATACATAGATCAAGAATCAGCTAAAACACATAACTATATAATCTATGCATCAAAAGAAAGTCAATGATACCCATATTACCCACTTCCGCATCAAGGTTAAAATGAACCCCACCAATCCCTACTCCACTTTTAATATTATGCAATCGCTTAACTTTTTTAATTCATGCTCTCACCCTTTGTTACAAAAAAAGAGAATAAAATATGTCTTCTTGACAAGTGTACAACATGAATCATCGCCACAATAATCCTCACTAGAAACCCATAGTTTATACAACAATTATAGGGTAGATGACATAGAAATCATCCCGATTAGGGTTTATAATGAAAACCAATTATGCTTCTTTTTCTTTAAAATCTCAAACTATATGAACAATATGGATTCCTTATCTTAGCTTAGGATCAAAAGATCAATTCTTTCTTGAATCTTGGCAAACAATCACTAAAGAGGCTTAAAATCATAATCTTCATGAAATATCAATACTAAATCTTAGGGGTTAAAACCCACGCTTTATACTTATGCAAATTCATAGTCAAACATCATGCTCAATATACTTCTTGAAATAGTTCAACCATATCATACTTAAAATCAATTGGAAATCTGTAATCAATATCTCAAATCATACTCATGGTGTTCAAATCATAATAGAGGATTATTTAAATCTAGACAAATATGGTCTTTCATGCTTCAATTACTTTATAAATCCAAAACTCAAAACAAGATACTTTAGGTATGAACCCTAATTGCAATTCATGTAAATTTATGTAAATTAATCATTAAAAACTAGTTTTGGGCATAAGGATGAAAGGAGTATCCTTGTTCATAACCTCACATACCTTATTTGATTAATTAGATGTAGAAGCTTGAACTTTGAATCCCTATTGACATTTTTGAAGCTTTTTATTGAAGTTCTTAAATCCAAAAAATTTAAATTCTTGGTTATCTTGAAAAAGGAATGGTGAAACTTTGGATTTCTTGGAGTTAAAGTTGGAGCTTTAGGGCTTCTTGGAGAGAAATTTAGTGAATAATGAGTATATTTTCCTTAGAATGAAGTCTAATCTGCTGTTTTTATGACCTGGATCTGTAAGAAAAAGACAAGACTTCCCCTCAGAATCAAAAGTTTCAGTCGAATCCCAATTTTGAGGCTTACCGCTGAGCGCTATTGGTTCCACTGCTATAGACATTGTCAAGCAGTGTAATTGCGGTGACCTACTATTTTGGAGAATCCAAATTTTGAGGCTTACCATTGAGCGCTATAGGTTCCACTTCTATAGGCACCACCAAGTGGTGTAATCACGGTGACCTACTGCCTCTCTTCACGAAAATTGCTATAACTTTTCACTCGGGTATCGGATTAAGGAAAAATTGATATCGTTGAAAAGCTGACTCAATTATCTACAACTTGGTAGGTCTTGATATGTAAAAATTTATATATATCAAAAGTTATACAAGTTCAAATTATACCCTTGTATAACCGAATACTAAACTTTGAACGAATCAAAGATTCTTAGCTCAACTTTGTTCTAAGTTCAAAGTAGACCCTTGTAGAACTGAATACTCTTACTATGGATTCACTAACGCATATTGCAACCATCCACTTACATTCCAACATGGCATTCAAGCCTATTATTATAACCATATATGAACTTCAAAGTAAACACCCATAAGGGAATACTTCTCATATTCTCTAAACCTCTATCAATAACATCTTTTTTACACTATTCTTAAGAAGACATAACTAGAATTTTCAACTATCTATGATATATATCAAATATTTAACTCAATAATACTTCATATCCTAGCCTTAGATATAAAAAGCATAAATAATCTTTCTTAATGAGGATCATCAACTCTGTAATACCCCATACTTCTACCTAGCTTAAGATCGTCCTAAAAATGTTAAAAACTTGCTTTGAAGATGAATATATTTTTTTACATATAAAATTTTCAAGATTTTGAGTTTTTTTTTGTGTGGAAAATTGAATGAGCTTTCCATCGATATCAAATTTACCTAAATTCAGGCTAGTAGCGCATCAAAGACCCAATTCATAATTTTCTAATTCCAGTAAGGCAACGTGATCCTAGCATGTCGCGCCATGGATAAAATTCGAATCCAGTGCTGATCCGCAATTCCACTGCGTCGCGCCGTCCGCCCAGTTCCCAGTTGGAAATTTCCAGTGACATGATGCGATATCGCCGCATCACGCCTACCTGCCAAATCGGGAAACTTTGAAAAAAATTCAATATCTCATCCAGGGATAAATTGGTCTTTTCCTAAGGTTTTAACACGTCCAGGTGCGGGATTTAATCCCTAAAAACATTTCAAATCACTATTTACTCACTTTTTACCCATATCAAGAACATTCTCTCCCAAGAAATAAAACCCTAGCTTTCAAGAAATCAAATCCAATTCCAAGAATCTCTCCAAGAACTTCAAGAAACTTACAATTAAGGTATGTCAAGTGTTGATTCATGGGCCCCTTTCACCCATGAAGCTCAAGAATCTCTTTTCAAAAATCTAAAGATTTTGTATTTATGAATGTTTATAATTTATTTGAATTGAAATTTATGTCATGTTATTATTGGGTTTTGATTCATGTTTTAAATTACATGTTCCAATGATTGATCCAAGTATGTGATGTTTTGCATAATATTCATGATAAACCCTTCAAATTACAAATTGATTTATGCAACCATGATAATTAGATGCATTGATGATGGTATAACCAAAATATGCTCCCCATGTATTTGATAAAATGCCTATGTGAAGGAAAAAGTGACATTATAGCATGTTAATGTGAAATCCCCATTCATGTACAAGTTAATGCATATCAAATGTTTGATGAAATGTCTTAGTCAATGAATTATGGATATATATATATAGCCGTTGTTGTGCTTTCAAACTTGTGCCATGATTTACTTTTATGCCATCGAGTCCTAGGGGTATTTATACCCGATAATTTAGCTGTGCGCCTAGAGCCAGTGTCAGTTTCATGATAATCTCAGTCACACCATGATCAGTAGAATTCAGTCAGTTACACGACTCAAGAGAACTCAGTAATCTCATGAACTCAGTCAGTTAACAAAATTTAGTAATAATCTATTAGTCCATGGAACTCAGTGAACTCAGTCTAGTTTATCCTAGAATAATCAGTTTAATATCTATTCAGTTGGGAGTAGGATTTATCATCGAGCAAACCCAAGGATGAGGGCATACACTGATGGTATAGGGTGTAACCCTTAGAAGCAATCCTTGCATTCCAGAACTATGTATACAGCATAGGTTGAGACATCAACACTGACAGTTGACGGTTGATGAGGTAGATTAACACTGCCAGATGAGGTTCCACCGTTCTTCTTTGGGAATACTGCCAGATGAGGGTCACTCATAGCTTGTCTTTACCAGTGGTGTGGTATTGACACCCTTTCAATTGGGGTTACAGATTGGACCCCAACTCAGCTATAATAGCTTATTAGGGGCATGTCGGTTAGATGACTAACTCCCATAGTCTCAGTCTCAGTCTTAGTAATAGAACTCAGATAGTTCTACAGATTTCAAAAATATCAGATACAGTCACTCAGCTCAGTACGGAACTCAGCTAGTTCCATTAGAATTAAGATTGTCAGCAACAATCACCCAGTATCAGTTATATTAGCTATCAATAATCCATGTTATCAGTATATTCAGTATTCAGAATCCCCATGTTTCAGTTGCAGTTATGTTTTCATACATATATCATCATGCATTCATGTTCATGTTATCAGTCAGTTATAGTTCATGCATACAAACCCTATGCATTTAGCCTACCTCACTTGCGTACCGATACATTCTCACATACTGACGCATACTTTTCTTTTGCGCTATGGTGTTTTATACCATAGGTTCAGACACTCAGGTTCCCGATCGCACTTAGCAGCTCAGGTTTCAGTCAGCAGAAGTAGATTAGTAGTGAGTTCTCATCATTCGAGGATGCTTTATCATTTTAGTATTTTAGTGTTTAGTTTAATACAACAGTTGGAGTTAGTTGGGGACATGTCCCATCAATTCCTTATTCAGACAATTTAGAGGCTTTCAGACTAGATATTCAAACTTCAGTATTTTCAGTTGTTTTGGTATTTTTATACCACATTCAGTATTGTTATTAGTCTTCAGTTTTGAACCCTATGGCCTTTCAGCCTTTTTTTCCTCATGTATACAGTATATTAAGTTGTGCTCAGTTACAGATATCATTCATGGGTTAGCTTGTGGTCCTTCAAGGTCATGAGCACCGTGTGGCATTTCGAGTACCAGATTTGGGGTGTTACAAACTCTCTCTCATCTAAACCATTGCTTATCCATTATCATCACCACTAATACTTCCTTCTGAGATACAACTCTTTCTTTCTATAGTATAATAGTAATCATATAACAACTTAAACACTAACCAACTTAGATTTTAACACTTAATATGGATATCTTCAAACCCTTACTGAACCATACTAACTGCCTTCATAGTCTACTAATATCACATAACCAACATACCAAACATCATCAACCTATAACCAATAAGTTAACTGACAAGGACATCATATACCACATAGCTTCATTCATACTTATCAATTCAAGGGTACTACTAACCACACACAACACTTAATAACCTTAGAAAATAATGCAATCCCTATAGCACCTTGGTCACACCCTTACATCATACTTACAACATCGTACTAAATTATAAATAAATGAACTTAAACTCTTACATACACTGTTCAATCCTACTAAATCACTTCCATACAACTATCCACACTAACCAAGAAATCATTATTTCCACCCTGATGATCATCTACTATTCAAACTTAGTGTCTAGTGCTAGGCATGATTAACAATCCAATCTCACAAACTATTCTCACTTAGAAGCTATAAAATAAAGCATCAAGAAACACTAGTCCACTAGAACTTCATAACAACAATAGTCTGTCATAATCATATAATATATCTTATTAAAATACGTTAGCATATCCTCCTTCTACACATTATGACTATTTACCCATCTAAATACCTAAAATACTCTCATAGCTCAATAAGTTTCAACCAAATTTCTTTTTGCAGCCTCAAGGAAAGCCTAAATTAACAATGCTAAACCACCAACTACTTTATTAATAACCTATACTTTTCTAACATAATAAAGACCATCAATAACTCCGTTCATACTTCAAGCAAACAACAATTCACCTTAACTAATAACTCTTTTTCTACCTTCTACTAAACTAACACACAAGAACTTAACACCTCACTACTGACTCAATTATATGCAAAAGTTCATCTAGATACATTCAATCAATCGCCATAACCACCTTTTTGACACTACACTTCTATACTGACACTTTCAACTATAAGAAGGTTCTACTACTGATGAATCGTAACACTCTAGGTTCATACTATCTCCTCTCATGAGCGCTATTTATATAGAATGATTAATGAGGAATCTGAATACATGTCTTACTCTGTCTTAACTAGACAAATCATATAGATGAGAACATAAATCTCAACTTGAGAAACTTATAACACACTAGAGAGCTCCTCTCAAGCCCCTTGTGTGACTTCTAAAATTTTTTATAGTAAATCTGATAGTATCATCTTAGGGGAAATAGGAATCTAGTACTCATGTTATCTTGGAAATTCATATATGGAGAATTTTGGGGTAATACATGAGTAGAAAGGAGTTTCTGAGAGAACAACTTTACAACATGATCCAGAGCATGAAGAAGGAAAATATTTCTTAAATGCTCTGTAGCCTTTCAAAGAAAATTACAGACTTCTCTGTACCATTCCGCAAGAATCTACTAGACGCGGCTTCATAGATACCCTAGGACACTTGAACTATGTTCTCTGATACCAAGTTTGTAATGATTCGAGACTACCCTCTAGTCGTCATATAGTGCTTAGGACCACAAGTGATCCCAAGATAACCCTTGTACTAGAATAACTCATGAGCAACTGAATAAAATACATAAATGATAAAGTAATAAGAGGAAGAAATACATTTAGCATAATATCTTCAAAAATAAGACTATTACAATGAATACAACTCTGCTTATACAAATAAGACTGAAATCAAATACATCAACTTCTACTGACTGTGTATGAAGCCTCTACTAATATTGACTATAGGTAGTTGGTACATGACCCCCAACTATCCCAAATCAATATGACTGAATAAATAAAAATTAAACACTACTCAAATTATGATTGACCCAAACCATTGAATCAAAAGGGCTCATCACCTACTGACTGGAAGTTGCAATTGTCTGATTTTGATGTATGGGCTACAACTAGTACCTATATTATTAAACAATGTAGAACATAGATGTATATGTGAATCAATAATTTTGGATGTACTGAGAATAGGGGGTGAATGCATAAGTAAAACAATAATTCAATATTCAAACATACTTTCAAAAACTGCATGCTAAGTGTAAGTGACTCTCCTTGGCTTGAATAATCAAAACTGTCAAATCATAAATCATGAGTAGTAAAGCATAAAAGTAATTCTTGTGAGCCACCACACTTAGATCTAAAAGTTGTACTCTTATTCTATTTTCAAATCATGCAAGCTAAGTGAAAAAAGACTCACCTTTATCATATGAAATCTGAAAGCTAAAATATGATGACTGATGTCTTATGTATGACAATATCTGAGTAAATTTGTGAGTCTTTACACTTAGTTTCTAAAATCTGTTATTCTATTTTAGGACTTAGGCTTAGGGAGGTTCTTCTAACTGACATAAACCATGTGAGCTGTCATGGAGTCCAATGTCTTACCCACGTTGGGGAGAGATGTTGTATCCTTGCCATCGGAATAGAACCTTATCTTAAGTGATCACTAACTTAGCCTACTATGGGTGCTTTAAACCTATGATAGCTCATAGTTTTGGGGCATGAGACCTTGGAATCATACCCAACTCGGTGCTAAATACTACTTCCATATTTATCGCTTAGAACTTTAGGAAATCCACCTTAAAATAGCACAATGGTTTATAATGAAAACCAGTTATGCTTCTCTTTTTTTAAATCTTAAACTATATGAACAATGTGGATTCCTTATCTTATCTTAGGATTGAAAGATCAATTCATTCTTTAATCTTGGTAAACAATCATCAAAGAGGCTTAAAATCATCATCTTCTTGAAATATAAATATTAAATCTTAGGACTTAAAACCCATTCTTTAAACTTATGCAAATTCATAGTAAAACATCATGCTCAATATACTTCTTGAAATACTTCAACTCAATTGGAAATCTGTAATCAATGTCTCAAATATACTCATGGTGTTCAAATCATAAAAGAGGATTCTTTAAATCAAGACAACTATGGAGTTTCATGCTTCAATCACTTTATAAATCCAAAACTCAAAACAAGATACTTTTGGTATGAACCCTAATTGCAATTCATGTAAATTCATGTAAATTAATCTTTAAAAATAAGTTTTGGGCACAAGGATGAAAAAAGTATCCTTGTCCATAACCCCACATATCTTATTTTATTAATTAGATGTAGAAGCTTGAACTTTGAATCCCAGATAACGTTCTTGATGCTTCTTCTTGAAGTTCTTGAATCCGGACAACTTGAATTGTTGATTATCTTGAAAAAGGAATAGTGAAACTTTGGATTTCTTTGAGTTAAAGTTGGAGTTTTAGGGCTTCTTGGAGAGAAATTTGGTGAATAATGAGATATTTTCCTTAGAATGACGTCTAATCTGTTGTTTTTACTACCTGATGCTGTAGGAAAAAGACAAGACTGCCCCTTAGAATCAAAAGTTTCAGCAGAATCCCAATTTTGAGGCTTACCACTGAGCACTATTGGTTCCACCACTATAGCCAATATCGAGCAGTGTAATCGCGGTGACCTACTATTTGGATAGTCCTAATTTTGAGGCTTACGGCTGAGCGCTATAGGTTCCACTGCTATAGGCACCACCTAGAGGTGTAATCGCGGTGACCTATTGCCTCTCTTCACGAAAATGGCTATAACGTTTCCCTCAGATATCAGATTAAGGCGAAATTGGTATCGTTGGAAAGCTGACTTAATTATCTACAACTTGGTGGGTCTTGATATATAAAATTTTATGTATATCAAAAGGCATAGAAGTTCAAAGTAGACTTTGTATAACCGAATACTAAACGTTGAATAAATCAAAGGTTTTTAGCTCAACTTTGTTCTAAGTAAATTCTATGAACATCTTTCACTTCGAGAGCACTTCATAAACTAGGGTAATGATCATGACACATATATTAACATACAAATCATGAGATTATTGTTTATACACATAGGTACAATAGTTCAAATTCTAGCACGAAAATATGGGGTGTTACAATTATAGTATAGTGCGTCAACCTACTATATTCTAACTAGATAAGAGAGCCCTTACTATCTAACAAATTATCATAAATAACTTTACTTATAGTTGAGAAATTTAAAGTGTAATTCAATATAATCCTAAAATGAAAGTCTTTAGACATTTATATACAAAATCAACAAGTTATAACGTTATACAAGACTTAGTATAGACATGCACAAGAGCTTCTGTGAAAAGAACAACAATGAGTAATGACATAACTTCCACAATAAGAAATGTAAAAATTGACACTGAATGACTAATGCTCCATATAAGAAACTCCTAGTCAGCCTTCAATATATCTATTCCCAAAAAATAAAATATAACAACAATAATATCAGTATACAACAACTACTGGTAGGCATCATGTCGACAAGGGTTAGATCATGTAAACATTATATAGAAATTACAAAGATAAATATGACTACTCATATATCAATTCAATACCGAGTACGCAATTTCGTTACCAACAATGCTTTCTTAGTCTACTTTTGATTATATCTTATTAGCTAGGGTAACCAATTTAATTACGAGTAACCAACCAATTTTCATCTAATGAAATATAACTCTCTCACTATCCGACGAAGCGTTATTTAATTAATCAACTCCTTATATCTCTAACTCAATAATTAACCTATAATTCTCATATAATGGTGACATGCTTATACAATGTATACTATCTCCGTAATCAACTCAATAAATCGATAATGACCACAATGTCTCCACAATTTTAACCATAATTCTACTATCCTCTTATCAAATTAAGGCCACGTAAAAAATATTGCTTAACAAATCACACAACTCATGAACTATCTCTTCAAATAAACACTACCATACTTAACATAAATTAGATATGAGTAAATTAAAAATCAACACATAACCAAATAGTTTAAATCAACAAATACGTCTCTACAACTACTTAATTATGCAACCAATAACCTCAACAAGCTCAATATTCACTCTATCACTAATTTCTTAATTACCATTACAAGTATAAATTTGATTAACAAAGAGGGGAGTCCATGAATTCTCTAATTACCACAAGTATAAACCACACCCAAACACTCATCACTTAATCACCTTGCAAGAGTATTCGTAGACACCTCGATTTCAATACCATATGTTATGAAATGCTACTAAGCAGTCAAATCTCTATGAACGTGTAATAATGCATCAAACCATTATCACCTCATCTCAGTTTGTACATACTAAAGGGACTTACCTGCATAATAGTCATGATTTGTAGGGGACCCACTTCATCTATGTACCTTACAAGCATGGTACCCGACCTTCTAAATATAAGTAACATATACTAGCGGGGTATCCAACTCTCTAAATATCAAAATGATGAATATCAATCAAATATCAACTATGATATAATATAATGCTCCATCAATGCAAGCATACATTTTTCTAGATACTTCGTCAAATTTAAGTTCATCATTTTATGTATACAACCAATAACCGCCAACTTACCAAATCACAAATATGTTGGAAGGACAATTCACAAATACTTCACTTATGAACATGCATGAAATCCAAATCAAGTCTATAATTACTCCTATGATCAATTTGATTCTAACCTCCTCCAAACCATACTCCATATTCATCCATCCTAGCCTCGTTATTCTTAGGCTCTCCTAACCACCATATTTCTGCTACACTGCTTTAATCATGTATTTAGGCCAACCCATCACATTACCTGCTCTATTAGTTCACTAATTATACATATGCACACCCAATCACGTAATACTTAACATAGGAATCATACAATATACAACATAAATGAGGAATTTATTAATCCACAACAATATTACATTAACTATTTTCATGAAGATTTTTATCGGTATCTATCCAAATATAACACGGCAGGCCTAATCATTATTTCTCCCATCAAATTTATATTATAATTATGTTATCTAATACATAGTCTATTACTCATAAACTATAACCTACCTTGACTCTAAGTTGTTTCTATGAAGTGCTTGAATCCACGTTCCTTGATTTGATTCAAGTAATTCTAACAGAGAATTTGCAAAAATATACTTGGGATATATCCTTCTAAGTCCTTTCCTCTTTATTCTAGTAGCTTTGGGTTAGGAATAACCCTAGGGTTCTTTTAGAAAGATATGGTATGACAAGTATTAGGGGAAAATGGTTTTAAAACATAGGTGGGGCACTGTCGGGACCTTTTATAGTGTCCCAGGCTTTGCTACAATAGGCCCGCTATAGTGAGTAAGGGATTACTGTAACTGTCTATGTAGTCGATCCACCTACTTTTAAATTTTTGTTATAAAATTTCTAATATTCTTAATAATATCTAATTTGACATTAACTTAAAATTTATATGACATATTAACTTGGATATTTATTAAGGTATTTTCAATAACGACGAATTGGATTGTTACACTTGAGTTATCTAACACTTGTTCTCTCGGTGCTAAATAGTCCTCCCAAAATATACTAGTACTTTGTATCATATTATGTGACATATTTGGATGTCAAGACTTCTCATAAATCATAATGAACTTATCTAGATGTCATATTGTTCATCAACCTTACTATGGTGACACCCAACTATATATCATGTCATAAATCTTATGCTAAAATCATGTATAAAATATATCTCTTCAATATAGAGTTGAATAAAGTATCTAGTACCCCTTGAACTATGACCAAATTTTCTACGACATACTCTAAATTCAGGGGGGTTCTACTATCCCCCAGAACTAAATTTTAGCATATTTTTGTCAGCCTTTTTAACTGGCATGACACCTTTTGTCAAACATTTTAGCTACATGGCACCTTTAATACCGTAACACCCCGAAAATCCAAGCCAATATTATAACCATGCTTTAAGTTCATGCAAAATTAAACCTAATGTTTTGGTAGTTCGATAAGTGATTTAGATATATATTAAGGTGTCAAATATCTCCTAACTTATAGAAAAGTCAAGGAATCCCTTAACGATTAAATTCTTGTGAAAAATATAACTATAGTCAGCTTCAAACGAGCATAACTTTTGTATTACTAAGTACTCCCTCCATCCCAAATTATGTGTCGCCATTTCCTTTTTGGTCCAACCCCAAATGAATGTCGCATTTCCTTATGGGTAGTCAGTATGATCCAGTCCATATAGCCTGCAGTCTAGTTTAGCAAGCAAGGAGATAAGCTGTTATAGATTCTTAATTTTACAGATAGTCTTACTATCCGCAGTATTATACGTATGTACATTCCAAGAGGCAATGTGTTTGTGTCCAATTAAATTATGAATTCAGCTCAGTTCATGCATCAGTTTCAGTTTCAGATATTAAGTCATGATTTAGTTCGTAAGAATCCTGTGTAGTATCACAGTCTATTCCTAGTATTCTCACCAAATTATTATCATTCGGAGACGAACGATCCCAAGAGAGGGGTGTTGTAATAACCCGAGTTTTCATGTTATAAATTTCTCATCCTTTCTCATGAGATCAGATCCAGTGTAAAGTAATAGTTACTCATAAGTTGACACTCTCGTTTCTATCTTAGCCATATGGTTATTTTTCTTGAGCAATTATGATGCACTTGCAGACCAATTCAGCAGCTCATTATTCTTGAGATCCAGTGATTCAGTTCAATCAGTTACATATGATGGCTTGAAGACTAAGATTCCTCTGTGTTTTAGGCTAATTATCCACATTTGAGGATGAATGTTCCCAAGGGGGAGATAATGTAATACCCCTTATTTTCATGCTAGAATTCTAACCGTCGTTCCTGCGCATCTAAGCTCTAATCCAATTGATTCTCACATGAATACAAGTTGCATGATCATTATCCTAGTGTATGGAGTAGTTTAGAGGTTAAAAATTTTCATAGCAATTACATAGAACAAAGTTGAGCTAAGACCAATTGATTCATCCAAAGTTTGACATTTGATTCTACAAGGGTCAACTTCAAACATGTATATGTCTTAATATACATGGAATTTTTCATCCCAAGACCTATCAAATTATAGAGAATCGAATTAGCTTCCCAACGATTCCAATTTCACCAAAATTCAACACCCAAGCTAGGAGTTATGGCTTTGCGAAGTAGAGTGCGTCGCCTAACCAATCACACATGGCCACTGAAAAGCATATGTGATAGCATATGCGGCGCCTATGTGAATATAGGCGATATCATATGCGGTGCCTATGTAAATATAGGCGATATCATATGCGGCGCCTATGTAAATATAGGCGATATCATATGCGACGCCTATGTAATGGTTTCAAGTGACTTAAAACTACGTTTTTGGGTTATTTTGAGGGCAATTAAGTTTTTTGGCACTCCTTACACACCCCTAAACTTAAACTTACGAATTTAATAGATTCTAAACACATCATAACCCTATTATCAGTCTAAGTTCATCATCCAAGAGCACTAAAGGAGAAAAAACAATTAGGGTTACACAATCAACATTGAGGGTCCAATCTTTCAACGAATCTGTTACCATAAAGGTATGTGGGGTTATGAACAAAAACACCCTTTCGTTCTTGTGCCCAAAGTTTGCATTATTTTACAAAGATACATGATTTTTACATGTTTTATCATGAATTTGAAGTGATAAATCTTATCCTATGTTGTTGTTCAAGATACTATGATTATTTTGAATGCTTAGAAAATAAACTCCATGAGTTTGAGATTATTGTTATGATTAAAGGCTGAAATTTTTCAAATTTCCGTATAAATTATGCATGCTTGTGATATAAAGCATAAATGTTGAAATGTTTTGATTAAGTATCGCTATAAGGGGTCATTAACCCACATTGAGATTGTTGTTTTTAGAATTTATGTGCTACATGCACCCATGTTTAGACTATTTTTGATGAAGTATAGAAAGATTTGACCTTTTGGTCACAACAGAGTTAAAATCCACTTTATGAAACGAGTTACGGATTTCATTATTTATTTAACTTAAGAAATATGAGATTACCCTTAAAGTGGATTTTTCTTGAGAATTTTTAGCATAGTATTGGGAGTAGTATTTAGCATCGAGTTGGGTATGTTACTACGGTTTTATACCCCAGAACTACGTTCCACCGTAGGTTGAGACGTTAACTTTCACTATATGTGGAAAATTGAGAAAGTAATCACTGAGATGAGATTGTTCTACACCGATGGCAAGGGTAGGATAGCCCTAACCTTATGGGGGCAAGTCGTGGGACATCATGGGTGCTCACATGGTGTATATGTCGGTTATAAGAACCTCTCAAAGAGTCGTCCCTCATTCTTAGATTGATTTTAGTGATTTAAAAGAGATTTGAAATGCTGATTTATGATGTATTCAATATTCCAGAGTTCACTAATATTGCTTGATGAGAGAATAAGAAAAGAATCTTGATATTTGGATTAAGTGTAATGGCTCATGACATCCAGATTGGCATGTTTTACCATTTATTGTGTATGATTTCATATTTTAGATTTCTTTCAAGATTTATGAGCCATTTACAAATGTCATGCATAATTTTATAAATTGTGATGATATTAAGATATTATTTTATATATGCATTGCACCCCCATATGCTCAGTATGTTTCCATGGTACTGACCCACATATTCGTATGTGGGATACCTTTTCTTGGAATGTAGGTACAAGGTATAGTGTACATCTTCAGATCCAGTCAGTTCACGGCATCCAGTCAGCAGGTGATGAGTCCTTTTGATTCAAGGGCTTGAGTTAGTTATACAGTTCAAGAAGGGTTGTATTTTCTTTATTCAGTTGTATTGATTTGGGTTAGTCGGGAGTCATGACCCGGCTACCTACAGTCAGTACTAGTAGAGGCTTCATAGACAGTTAGTAGAAGTTGATGTATTCTATTTTAGTTTTGGTTGTAAAAGCAGAGTTGTAATCCTATAAAATTTCATTTTTGTATCCAGCATATTCAGAAAAGAGTTATTTTCCACAGATTTGTATAGATTTATACTTTTTGTTCAGTTTCTTATGAGTTATGTCAGTAGAATGGTTAGCTTGGGGTCACTTATGATCCTAAGCACCATGTGACATCTCGGAACCCGATTTGAGGGCATTACACATTCTCATGTTCATATTAGTCAGTATTGTTCATGCATATGAACCCTACGCATTCAGCCTACCTCATATGCATACCAGTATATTCAAAGTATTGATGCATTTGCACTATGGTGTCTTTTACCATAGGTTCAGAAGCATGAGCTCCAGAGCATCAGTAGCATTCTAGTCTCAGCAGTCAGAGTTTGCAGTGAGTCTTCATCTTTCGCGGACATGACTATTTTTTTATTATCTCATTAATTAATTTATTAGTTAGAGTTAGTTGGGGACATGTCCCATCAACTCCTCATTGAGACAGTTTTGTTTTAGAGGCTTTTTAGACTACAATATGTGTAGATAGTTTATTTTAGTTGGTTTTTGGTATTTCATACCCCACCCAGATGTTATATTTTATTAGATATTATGTCTCAGTATTGAACCTTATGGCCTTTCAGTTCATGTTTCCGCATTATACACTATATTATGTAGTATACAGGTACAGATATCAGTCATGGGTTAACTTATGGTCCTTTGGGGGTCATGAGCACCGTGTAGCATTTCGGGTATCAGATTTGGGGCGTTACAAACTTGGTATCAGGGCCTAAGGTTCAATAGAGTCCTAGGAAGTCTGAAAACCACATCAAGTAGAGTCTTGTACATGGGTGTGTTGTGCACCACATTTATGTGCAGGAGGCTATAAGATGTTTTAGGAATAATTTCCCTTCTTTCAGTATTCATGTCATGCCAGTGAGCATAATCTCAAGTCAATCTCTCAGTATTATCCATTTATCCCTTTCTTCTACAGAATATGCCTCCTAAAAGAAGAAACGGGAATCAGCTAACCCTTCAGCCCGAAGTACCTTTGGGTTAACATATTTCTCATGCAGAGTTCAGAGCTTCATTCACTACTCTTTCCCAGTCAGTTACTACTCAGAATGAATGACCACCTGTCATTTTGGCCAACCCAATGGCCAATTCTGCTGCATCCAGGATTTGTGACTTTAAGCAAATGAATCCTCCATCCTTTCTTGGGTCTAATTCAGATGAGGACCTTCAGGAATTCATCAATCAGGTTCAGAAGAATACTGACTTTATGGGGGTATCAGTTGTTGAGAGTGCTAATCTAGCTGCATATCAGTTGCAGGATGTTTCTCACACATGGTACAAGTAGTAAAGTCAGAAAGGCCAGATGATGTAGGGCCTATTGAGTTGGAGGATTTTGTCACTTCATTGTTAGAGAGGTTCTTTCCCCTAGAGTTGATATAAGCTAAGGTGTTAGAATTCATCAACCATAGGTAGGGAAACATGACGGTGAAAGAGTATTCTCTTAAGTTTACTCAAGTAGCCAGATATGCCACTCATGTGGTTGCAGATAGCAGGGCTAGGATGAGTAAGTTTGTTTCTGGGGTGAATGATACTGTGGTCAACGAGTGTAGATTTGCGATGTTGAATAGTGACATGACTTTAGCCAGGGTTATGACTCATGCTCAGCAGATAAAAGATCAAAAAATTAAGATGAGGGAGAAGCAGAATAAAAGAGCAAGGATAGGTAGTTTCAACTTTGCTCTACCCAAATCAGAAGGAGGAAACCGTTCTCAATTTCGTCCTAAGTCACTAGTTCTAGCTCTTTCTTTATCTAGTGCTCCAGCTCCTAAGTTTAGGGATGGTAACAAAGATAGAGCGCCAGTTTCTAAGTCTCAGGGCAGTATTAGCAGTGCCCGCACCTATCCTCTTTGCTAGACTTATGGCAAGCACCATCAGGGTATATGCAGAGCTGGTAGTGGTATTTGTTTTGGGTGTGGCAAGCCAGGCCACAGAGTTAGAGACGGTCCTTAGCCAGCTCCTCAGGGTTAGTAAAACTATTCCCCAGCTCAGTCTGGTCACCCAAACCAGCAGGGTGCCACCTCTAGTGCTACTACTGGGCAACACCTAAATAGACTTTATGCTTTTTAGTCCCGGCAAGATCAGGAAAATTCTCTTGAAGTGGTTACTGGTACGTTATGGATCTTTCATGTGCATATTTACACTTTGCTAGATCCAAGAGCTTCTTTGTCTTTATAGCAATTGATTTCGGAGTCAGTCCTAAAATTCTAGCAGAGCCCTTTTTAGTTTTTACCCCAGTGGGTAAAACTATCATAGCTTGGCGGGTATACAGGAACTGCCCAGTTATGATATTTTATAAAGTCACTTCAGCAAACTTAGTCAAATTAGAGATGACTAATTTTGATGTCATTCTTGGTATAGATTGGCTTCATTCCTGCTATGCCACAGTCGACTGCAGAAATAGAATAGATTAGTTTCAGTTTTTGAACGAACCCATCCTAGAGTGGAAGGGTAGTGTGTCCACTTTCAAAGGTCAGCTTGTTTCCTACCTTCGGGCAAGGAAAATGATATATAAGGGATGTGGATATTATCTAATTCAAGTTAAGGACACTAGTTCTGAAACTCTCAGTCTCAAATTATTCCTAGTCGTAAATTAATATTTATGTGTCTTTCCCGAAGATCTTCTTGTAATTCCTCCCAAAAAGGAAATAGACTTTGGCATTGATCTTTTTCTAGATACTTAGCCTATATCTATTTCTCCATACAGAATGGCAATAACAGAACTCAGAGAATTGAAAGAATAGTTGAAGTATCTCTTAGATAAGGGATTTATCAGGCCTAGTGTGTCCCCATGGGGTGCACCAATCTTATTCGTACGAAAGAAAGATAGTTTTCTTATGATGTGCATTGATTACCATCAGCTTAATAAAGTCATAGTCAAGAACAAGTATCCTCTTCCCAGAATCGATTACTTGTTTGACCAACTTCAGGGTCCCAACTATTTCTATAAGATAGACCTCAGATCCGGCTATCATCAGCTTAAAGTTAGAGAATATGACATTTTGAGAATAGCTTTTCATACTCAGTATGGTCACTTTGAGTTTATGGTTATGTCCTTTGGTCTTACTAATGCCCCAGCAGCTTTTATGGACCTGATGAATCGTACGTTCAAGCAGTACTTAGATATGTTCATCATAGTCTTCATAGATGATATTCTGGTCTATTCCCGCAGTGAGCGTGATCATACAGACCATCTCAGAATCGTACTTCAGACTCTCAGAGATCATCAGTTGTTTGCCAAATTTAGTAAGTGTGAATTTTGGCTAAGTCAGTAGTATTCCTTGGCTATATCATTTCAGGTGATGGCATTAGAGTAGATCCTCAAACTATTGAAGTGGTAAGAAACTAGCCCAGACCTGTCTCTCTATCAGATATCAGGAGTTCCTTAGGTTTGGCTGGCTATTACAGATGGTTTGTTGAGGGATTTTCTTCTATTGCATCCCCTATGTCCATATTGACTCAGAAGAAAGTCAAGTTTCAGTGGTTAGATCCTTGCGAGAAGATTTTTCAGGAGTTGAAGACTCGAATCATCTTAGCTCCAGTCTTAGCTCCTCCAGATGGTTCAGACAGTTTCGTAGTATATTGTGATACATCCAGAGTAGGTTTGGGTTATGTCCTCATGCATCATGGTAAGGTCATATCCTATGCCTCCATACAACTCAAACCCCATGAGAAGAATTATCCTACTCATGATCTTGAGTTAGCAACCGCAGTTTTTACCTTAAAGATTTGGAGGCATTATCTATACGGTGTTCATGTAGACGTGTTCACAGATCATAAGAGTCTCCAGTATGTATTTTCTTAGAAAGATCTCAATCTTCATTAGAGAAGGTAGTTAGAGCTCTTGAAAGATTATGACATGAGTGCTCTTTATCATTTGGGCAAGGCCAACGTTGTGGCCGATGCTCTCAATAGATAATCTATGAGTAGTGTTGCTCATGTTGAGGACAGCAAGAAGAAGTTAGGTCAGGAAATCAATCAGCTTGCCAGACTAGGTGTTTTCTTAGTCAATATAGAAGAGGGTGACATACGGGTTCAGAGTAGTTAAGAATCATCTCTAGTTTTTGAGGTGAAAAGAAAGTAAGATAGAGACCCCAGTTTAGTTAAGTTGAAAGAGTCAGTCAAGGATCAGAAAGTAAAAGTTTTCTCCCAAGGGGGAGATGGTGTTTTGCGTTATTAGGGTCATCTCTGTGTTCCAGGTATAGATGACTTAAGGTAGCAAATTCTTGTAAAAGAGCATAGTTCACTCTACTCTATTCATCCAGGGGCCACAAAGATGTACCGCAACTTGTGAGAAATCTATTGGTGGAGTGGGATGAAGAGAGATGTTGCAGAGTTTATGGCTAAGTGCTCTACATGTCAGTAGGTTAAGATAGAGCATCAAAATCCTAGTGGTTCCATGCAGGAGTTCAATATTCCTACTTAGAAGTGGGAAGTTGTGAACATGGACTTCGTGACGGGTTTTCCTCATACCCGTCAACAGCATGATTCAGTTTGGGACATTGTAGTCAGGATGACCAAATCAGCTTATTTTCTTCCAGTCCATACCTCTTATTCAGCCATGGATTATGCCAAACTCTACATTAGAGAGTTGGTTAGATTGCATGGAGTTTAGTTATCCATTATCTCAGACAGAGGTACCCAATTCACCTTTTATTTCTGGAAAGCGTTACAAAAGGGTCTTAGTACCCAAGTTCATCTCAGTACAACCTTTCATTCTTAGATAAACGGTCAATATGAAAGGACCATTTATACCCTAGAAGATATGCTAAGGTAATGTGTAATTGATTTCAACGGTAGTTGGGATAACTACTTGCCTTTGATTGAGTTTCATACAACAATAGCTATCATTCCAGTATTCGGATGGCTCCATTTAAAGCTCTCTATGGTAGGAGATGTAGATCTCAAATTGGTTGGTTTGAAGTTAGTGAGGCCTCAGTCATAGGGCCTGACTTAGTATTTGATGCCTTAGAGAAAGTTCAGTTGATCAGAGAAAGACTCTGGGTTGCTCAAAGTTGACAGAAGTCTTATGCAGATGTACATAAAAAGGATCTCAAGTTCGAGATTGATGACTATGTCTATCTAAAGATCTCTTCCATGAAGGGAGTGAAGAGGTTTGTCAAGAAGGGAAAGCTCAGTCCCCGATATGTCGGTCCCTTCAAAATTCTCATTCGCTTCGGCAAGGTAGCTTATGAGCTCAAATTGCCTTCAGATCTAGCCTTTGTTCATCTAGTCTTCCATGTATCTTTGTTCAAGAAGTGCATAGGTGACCCAGTGGTTGTAGTCCCTATTCAGAGCATAGATGTTTAGAATAGCCTCTCTTATGAAGATATTCCAGTCGAAATCCTAGACTATCAGACTCGTAGACTGAGGAATAAAGAAGTCCCTCTAGTCAAAGTTCTTTGGCGAAATTAGTCCGTTAAGGGAGATACTTGGGAAACAGAATCAAACATGCATACTAAGTATCCTCACCTATTCTATACTAACTCAGATCAAGCTCAAGGTAACAGTTCTCCTTAAGCTTTTCAGTTTCATGTTCAGATTTTAGTTACAAGCTTGGTATCCATGTCATGTTCAGAATTCCATTATAAACTCGGTATTAAATACACTTGCATATTCATTTATGAATGCATATGTCAGTTCAATTATATAATCATGCTTCAAATATGCATTCTCATTGTGAGAACCTTTGTTCATAAGAACACTCAGTCATACATTCATGAATCAGTTACACAAACATCAGATATATATGTTTAGTATGATATATTCAGTTATTAGCCATGTCAGTCATGAAATCATGTTCTAATTATTCATGTTTAGTATGTACGTCAATTTATATTCTCCCCTCTATCTCAGTCTCATTCGAGGATGAATGTTCTCAAGGGGGAGATATTGTAATACCCCGTACTTTTTCCTAGCTTGGAATTGACTCAAGAATGTTAAAAAACTTACTTTGAAATATGAATCCATTTTTGTACATGTTTAATTTTTATGATTTTCACTTTTTTGTCATGTGGGAAATTGAATTAGCTTTCCAACGATACAAATTTTGTCCAAATCTGGTATTGGAGTAAAAAGTTATGGACGTTTTACTCAGCGATGTCAGAATTCCCCAGGTGCGACGGCCAGGTTGACGGACCGTCGATCTAGCGACGGACCATCGCCTTGACCGTTGCAGCCAAGGTAGTACAACAACCTTCTAGATAAGGTACGATGGACAGGTTGACGGACTTTTGAACTTACGATGGACCATCGCGCAAGCCGTTGCTACTTAGGCAGTGAGTCCCTATCCTGGTCCACCTATGAGGGTCGAAACGACGGACCATCGATCTAGCGACGGACCATCGCACGAGCCATCGCATATCTCGTTTAGTAATTTTTAAGTTATTTTTAAAGGGATTTTTTGGTCTTTTACCACCCGTTTATATACCTAGTAATATCCGACCAAGGCTCCAAAATTCATTATTCTTCCACAACATTAAAACTAGGGTTTTCTCCCTAAGAGCAATCCTTAAGCAACAAAATCCAAATATTCTTCAAGAAACTAAGAGATTCAAATTCTTCAAGTTCAAGAACTTTAAGAAACTCATTACCCAAGTATGCATAGTGTTCATTCAGACTCCTTTTGTCCGTGAAGCCCAAGAATCTCTTTTCAAAGTTCAAGTGTAGGGACTTTTTTATGAATTCCATGTTTGGTTTGTTTTGTTCATGTTGATAATGACCAATTGAATTATATTCCATTTTTTTAGTGATAAATCTTAAGTAGAATTCATTATTATTGGTGTAGCTTCATGTGAATCCATGATTTAACCCTTGAATGGTGAAATTAGAGTTGAATCATGATGTTTACTTGGTGTGTAATGTTGTCTACATATAATATGCTCACTATGTGTTTGATTAAATACCTATGTTAAGGAAAAGTGCCCTACTAGTATGATAATATGAAATCCCCATTCGTGTACAAGTTCATGCATGCCAAGTGTTTGATGAAATACCTTAGTCAATGAATTATGAATGTATGTGTGGCCATTGTGGTGCTTTAGAACTTGTACTCTATGAATACTCTAACTTATTATATTATGGACTATTGATGTGATCATGTATTCAAGAAAGTCTTACTTTGTCAGTTTCTTTCATCGATTCCTGGGGGCTGTAACGCCCCGAGATCCTATCCCGAGATGTCACAGGTGCTTGTGACCCCGAAGGACCACAAGCTAACCCTTTACTGATATCTGCACCTGTACACTGTATAATATCTGGAATAAATGCAGAAACTGGCCATAAGGTTCAACACCTCCATAAATACTTAAAATATAAAATTTAATACTATACAATACATCCATCTGAAAAGCCTCTAATCTGACTGAACTGTGGATTTGATGGAACAGGTCCCCAACTAACTCCGTCAACTGAAAGTAAATAAAATTTTGATTACAATAATAGAAAATTAAAATTCATCCTTGAAAGAAGAGGACTCGCTGCTACTACTGCTGACTGGGACTGATCTGCTGATGATACTTTGGGTCCTGTGCATCTAACCTATGGTGTCAAATGAGACACCGTAGCGCAAATGCGTCAGCACAAAATGTACCGAGTATGTAGATGGGGCAAGTCTAAATGCAAGGGCTCATGCATGCAGAATATGTATAACTTAAATGATCATGAAAATACTGCACGAAAATAAGCACACATACAAGAATGCATAAATCGTACTCATAATCATCACAACTCTAGAGACTTGACCTTGGATACCATTTTACTGCGAGCTAAACTCACTACCATCACTGAGATACTAAACCACTGACTCATCTGCTATTGATAACTGAGGATCTGAGTATACTTATAGCAAAGGATGATTTTTGAGCTTACCGCTTTCAACGGACAGAATTAGAGATTCAACTTTTCTAACAGATAACTTTGAAAGCTTTATCAATGATAAGAAAAAAGAATTATATCCGCATCCGACAACAAGAATACTCAATAAATTCTAAGAACAAGATCAAGCCTCTCTGATGGGAGATCTTTAAATATGATAGTAAGCATCTGTATATGAGGTCAAGCCTATCTGACAGGAAGGTCCATGAATCAATAAAACTATCTGAGTTCCTTACTGAGATAGATAACTGTACCACACGGTCTTGACTTCTGATGATCGATACTGAAAATGAAACTGTGGGAAGTAGTAACTTAACTGACATGCCCTGACCTACCACAGCTGGGGACCAGCCTGTAACCCCAGCTGAAAGGGCGTCAATACTGTGCCATGGGTAAAGAATTACTCTCAGGTCAAGCCTCTCTGATGGGATGACCCTCGCAGGAAGTCGAACTGAGGCAATATAATAGTCAACCTCTCTGATGGTGATAGCCTCTACTGATGGGGACTCCTGTATCCTACACTGGCTATGCAGTTCTGGAGTTTAGGGATTGCTACTAACGACTCCGGCCTCTCTCTCTGACGGGAGGAATCGCCATCCCTTCCCTCGCTCGGTGCTAGTTTCTACTCCCAACTGAAAGACTCTTACTGAATCCTTAGAATAAACACAATAAAGCTGAATCTATTTACATGATCATGTTTCTCAAATTATCTGGCTTAAATACGCTGATATCACTTGGTTCTGTATCTGACAGAAACAATATCGAATCACAGTATCTGACTGACGATACATGGCTTGATTAGATTATTCGAATCATTTCTGAGATTAGAATTAAATCACTTGAGTTGCATTAGTACTGGGCTGAGTATAGGTATGAAGGCTAGATTACTAGTGATACAGAGATAACTAAGATTACTGAGCTTTATTAAGCTTCACACTTGTCTGAGGATACAGAGTTCTACAGTTCACTGAGTTCTGAAAATCATGGATCGGTTGGAATTATTGAGAAACTGACATGGGCTCTAGACAACAGCTTTATTTTTGGGTATAAATACCCCCAGGACTCGATAACATAGAAGTAAAGCATCATCATTCTTTCAAGCATCATAAGCATTCATGCATCATTACTATCATTCAGGCATATTCACAAGAAACTCAGAAATCATGCCGTATATTCAATTTCACAATCATTAGAACATCACCTCAAGCCTCCAAGGATTCAAAAACGTCTACTCATCA
Source organism: Capsicum annuum (assembly GCF_002878395.1). Classification (NCBI taxonomy): domain Eukaryota; kingdom Viridiplantae; phylum Streptophyta; class Magnoliopsida; order Solanales; family Solanaceae; genus Capsicum; species Capsicum annuum. The sequence continues at coordinate 53,385,994 of NC_061118.1, read as the reverse complement.
TTACTACTACCAAGGGGTCACTCTAAGCATTTCAGAATCATAACATACTTTCCCCATCACAAACTTTATGACATCGCATCTATCATTTAGGAAATATAAACCTCTATTCACCAGCATTATTAGCAAAGGATCGCTCCCAATATTTAGGGGGTCATCAATATTGATTCATCGTCACAAACTACCTTAAGGAATACATGCTATTAAATTATGCCCCATTCAACGAAGTCTTGCATCAAGTACTTCACACCTATACCGGTCTTGACATATATCTAGATATCACGAGATTTCGGGAAAACTTCACACTATCATGTCATTACTCTCTTGCTAACCATTTAGCATGTATCAAAACTTAAAATAAATCAAAGAGCACTCACTTGGGAGATTTACCGCTATTTTCTCTCAACTTACTCACTATGGTCTTTCGACAACCACTAGACATGTCCGGTTCTACACCTACTCGGGGATTTTATATTATTATTATGGATTATTCCGCTCACTAAGGCATTTTATCAAACACTAGGTGTGCATGGACTAGACCAAAACTTTGGGTTTCCCCTTTAACATACTACAATGCCCCTCTATGCTTCACCTCAGCCTTTCATCCAACTTATGGGGTGCATACTCCGCTTATTCAACCATCTCTACACCCTAATGTCATAAACACCTCACATAGACACCACTTCAAAAGGGATCATCACAACATCACATAAATTCCACATACTAGGGTCAAAGCTCCTCTTCTCATATAAGAAATCCAAATTCAAGTTGGGTGCTACCCTCCTTTCTCTTTTTTTTTGAATACCCAGCTTTTATTCTTTCTATTTTATTCCACCCTTCTTCACACTCATTTTACACGATGCACCCCTATGATAGCCACCCTCAACTTAAGTTATTTTCCTAGATCAAGGTGCTCAGTATCCAAGGAAGGCCTGGGATAAATAGGTTCATTATGGTATAATGGGAAGGTGATAGGTGTCATATGAAAGAAAGGGTCAATTTAGTCTCTAAATAAGGATCAGGAGTGTTATGCATACAGGAAAGGTTATTTAGACTTTAGAGGGTTAATCAATGACGGCCTTTGATCCTATCCTAACTCCTATCCTAAGACCATGGCAAAACTAACCAGGCAAGTTCTGGCTTTAGTATACAGAGGGAAACAAGTAATAGCTCACACGCACCTGGCACACAAGTATATCACAGGCCACTACTTATTTAGGTTATGGAATTTTTTTATTTTTTTCAGTAATGATCATCAGGCAGCCATAACTAATGCCACAACAAGATTCACAATGGTCACAAGTAAATGTAATCCACACAGTTTATCAAACAAGACATTGGAAAGATGTTCAAAAGTTGAGCAACGACATGCCACTGCCTTTTTGTGCTTGTATTTCTCCTAGTTGTCCAAAGCTATGTTACAACAACAGACTACCCTCCACCCTCAATTTAGAATTAAAGTAAAACTAAACTAAGAGTTAGAGTATACCTGGATTGGGTCAATCTCTGGGATCACGGGTTGCCTCCCATGCAGCGCTTGATTTAACATCACGGCATGACTCAGGTATCTCGATTACCTCAGACTTCATCAAGATAGATAATAGTGATGCTTTTCACTAATTCTTTCAGGCTAATGTAAATCTTCACCCGTTGCCCATTTACCTTGAATGTGCTGCCATTTTCATTTTTGAGTTCCACTACTCCAGACGAGTGGACTTGACTAACCTTAAAAGGACCTGACCACTTAGATTTCATCTTCCCTGGGAACAATTTGAGCCTGGAATTAAACAGAAGCACTATATCCCTCTATTTGAATTATCATTTCTCTATTCTCCAATTATGGTACTTTTTCATCTTTTCTTTATACAGATCTGCTCGTTCATATGCCCTGAGACGGAACTCATCCATCTCATTCAGTTGCCCTAGTCTCATCTCTGTTGCTTCCTTCAAATTCAAAGTCAACCTTTTGAGCGCCTATAAAGCCTTGTGTTCCAGCTCTATTGGCAGTTGTCAAGCTTTTCCATAGACCAGCTGAAATGGTGACATGCCAATGTGTGTCTTGAAAGCAGTCCAGTATGCCCACAAGGCATCATCAAGCTTTCAGGACCAGTCTTTTCTACTAGCATTCACTGTTTGTCTAGGATGGTTTTAACTTCACGATTCAACACCTCCACTTGCCCACTAGTTTGTGGGTGGTACGGAGTAGCCACTCTGTGTTTTTTCACTCCATATTTTTCCAAAGCTGCTCAAAATTATTTATTGCAAAAGTGAGATCCTCCATCGCTTATGATAGCACGTGGTACTCCAAAGCGAGAGAAGATATTCTTTTTGAGAAAAGCAACAACCCTTTTTCCTTTGTTGTCAGCCAAAGCCACAGTTTCAACCTACTTAGAGACATAGTCAACAGCAACCAGAATATACTTCATCCCGTACGATCTTACAAATGAACCCATGAAGTCAATGCCCCAAACATCAAATAATTCCACTTCAAGCATCTTAGTCAAGGGTATCTCATGTCTTTTATAGATTGACCCCTGTCTCTGACATTGGTCATATTTTTGCAAAAACTCTTGGGCATCCTTAAACAATGTTGGCCAATAATAGCCACTCTACAACACCTTCCTGGTCATTCGGTCACCTGCATGGTGACCTCCAACTGGGGAAGCATGACATGCTTCCAGTATGCACAATACATCTACTTTCGGTACGCATTTCCATATGATATTTTTTGCACATCATCGAAAAAGATAAGGCTCATCCCTAAAATAGTGTGTTACATCATGCAAGAATTTCTTCCTTTGGTGGAAAGAAAGATTTTCTGATATGACCTCACTCACAACATAGTTTGCATAATCTGCGTACCAGGGCAATGTTTCCACAGCAATTGCTAGGATTTCCTCATCAAGAAATACATTATTTATCTTTGTTTCATCACTAACTTCTTGTTCAACTTCCATTCTAGAAAGATGATCTGCAACCTGGTTTTCACAACCTTTTCTATCTTTGATCTCGAAATAAAATTCTTGCACCAGCAACACCTATCAAATAAGCCTTGGTTTTGCATCCCTCTTAGCCATCAAATACCTCAAGGCAGCATGGTCAATATGGACCACCACTTTGGTCCCAAGCAGATAAGCTCTGAATTTCTCAAAAGCATACACCACAGCCAGCAGTTCCTATTTAGTTACTGTGTAATTCTTTTGTGCTCTACTTTGGTCCCAAGCAGATAAGCTCTAAATTTCTCGAAAGCATACACCACATCCAGCAGTTCCTGTTTAGTTACTGTGTAATTCTTTTGCACTCCATTCAGTACTTTGTTGGCTAATATATCAGATGAAACATCTTATCCCTCTTTTATCCCAATACAGCTCCTAGGGCAACACCGCTTTCATCACATATTATTTCAAATGGTTTTGCCCAGTCAGGTGCAATAATAATAGGGGCCTCAATCAGATTCTTTTTAAGGCACTCAAATGCCTTCAAGCACTCATCATCAAAGAAAAATTTCACTTCCTTCTCCAAAAGTTTGCAAAGTGGATTTACAACTTTTGAGAAGTCTTTTATGAATCTCTGATAAAAGGCTGCATGACCAAGAAAACTATGTACTCCCTTCACTGAAATAAGAGGTGGTAGTTTCTTGATAACTTCTACCTTTGCTCAATCAACTTCAATCCCTTTTTCAGAAATTTTGTGGCCAAGAACGATACCCTCCTTTACCATGAAATGACATTTTTCCCAGTTAAGCACTAGGTTAAATTCAACACATCTTTGCAAGGCCACATTCAGATTCTCCAGACACATTTCAAATGAATCACCCACCACATAGAAATCATCCATGAACACCTCTATGGTATCTTTCACTATGTCAAAGAAGATATACATCATGCACCGTTGAAAAGCAGTGGGTGCATTGCATAGCCCAAATGGCATTCTTTTAAATGCAAAGGTGCCATATGGGCATGTGAATGTCGTCTTATCCTGATCTTTGGGAGCAATGTAGATTTGGTTATATCCAGAATAACCATCCAAGAAGCAATACCACCCCCTACCGGCTAATCGATCAAGCATTTGGTCCATAAAAGGTATTGGGAAGTGGTCCTTCAGAGTCTAAGAGTTTAACTTGCGGTAGTCTATGCAAACTCTCCACCCAGTTACTGGCTTAAGTGGAATCAACTCATTTTTTTTATCAGCAACCACCGTCATACCCTTTTTATTGGGCATGCATTGAACTGGACTCAGCCATTTGCTGTCAGAAATAAGGTAAACCACTCCTGCATCCAACCACTTAATAATCTCCTTCTTAACCACCTCTTGCATTGGTGGGTTAAGACAACACTGATGCTCTATGGTTGGAATACAATCTTTCTCAAGTTGAATTTTATGCATGCAGATGCCAGGGGGAATACCAATAATATCTATGATGGTCCATCCTATTGCTCTCTTGTGCTTCTGAAATACTAAAATAAGTGTCTTTACCTGTTGTTCTTTCAAATCAGCTACAACAATGACAGGTAGTGTGTTCCCTTTACCTAAAAACACATATCGTGAGTGTCCAGGCAGCTCCTTCAACTCCAACAATGGGGGTTCTTCAATAGATGGTATGGCTGGTGGCGTTGGTCGATTAGAAAGGTTAAGGTCCAGCTTTTTAAGAGCATAAGGATATGACCCCATGCCAGTCAAGGCACAAACTGTCTCTTCATACTCCTCAATGCCTTCACTATTATAGTTCATCATGACCATGGCCAAAGGTTTAATAACAAGTTGTTCAGTTCTAGACACATCCTATTCGTCCTCAAAATACAAGTCAACTACTGAGAACACACTCATTTTCTCATGCTGTTTCATTGATTTACCTACATCAAACTGTACCACTTCATCATTCACCCTGAATAAGAGCTCATTCGCTCTCAAATTGATCAGCACACTTCCGGTTGCGAAGAAAGGTCGACCTAATATTATGGGCACCTCGAAGTCCACCTCACAGTCCATAATGACAAAGTATGCAGGGAATATGAAATTTGAAAACCTTACCAACACATCATACAGAATGCCAACAGGCCACTTTACTGACTTGTCCCCCATCACCAGTCTCATATTGGTCGGAGTGGGATTCCCTAGACCCAAATTTTTAAAAATAGTCAATGGCATCAAATTAATGCTTGCTCCCAGATCACACAATGCTTTCGTGAACTCCATAGTTCCAATTGTGCAGGGAATAGTGACTGCACCTGGATCCATCTTTTTTTGCATTAAGGTCCTTGTAGAAATGGCACTGCAAAGGTAGAGGTCTGTCTCCAATTTGCAACTCACTGGCTGTTTCTTGGTTATAGGTCCTTCATGAATTTTGCATATCCTAGCATTTGCTTAAGTTCCTTATCAAAGGCATATTTATTGTCAATTGCTTGAGCATTGCCATGAAATTGCTGAATTTGGTATCATTGGCCTTCTTCCTCAATCGTTGAGAAAAAGGAGGTGGTGGTCTTGGGATGGTTTTCAACATCACTTCCTCTTCTTTCTCTTTCACCTTCTCTGACATATCGACAAAGCTATCCGGCTTCTCAGACTCCACTGGGTTATTTTCTTTGGGTTCATCTGCAACTACCTCACTATTCATAGACTTGACCACAGAAGGGCTAGATAAGATCTTACCACTCCTAGTGGTAATCACCAGACATGAGCCATCAGTCTGCTGACTCTGAACCGTTTCACTAGGTAGGTTGCCACTTATTCCCTAGTTCAGTGTTGCAAAAAATTGGTTCATCTGTTGCTTCAACTGATTGATAGAAGTTGAGTGTGAACTAACCAACTGATTCAAAGTAGAAAATTCACTCATCATAGTAAGTACTCCTGATTTGGTAGCCTCAACTCTCTTTAACAGTTTTTCCATCATATCCTTCATAGATATCTTCCCCGAGCTAGTTGCAGCAGCCTCCCAATTTTTAGGAAGAATATACAGCCCACTCTTGTCATTGCTTTTTCTCCAGTTTCCCTGCTCCCTGTCTCTATAACCAGGCTTGTCATAAATGTTCTGACCTTGATTTCCATAGCTACTTCTTCGGAAACCCCCCTGATTATTAACATAATTAGCCTCTTCTCCAGGCTCTACATTAATACGGTCCTGAGAAATCACAGTCTTTACTTTCTCTGTCTTTCCCAATAATAAGTGCTTGGTGAGCAGGTCCACCTGAGTCTTTAGATGGGCCATATCTTGATCCCTCTCCTCATCTCTTCTATGTTGCTCAGTAATTTTTCCCATAGGAATAGTAGGGCTTGCCACCACAAAATCCCTGGTGTACCAAGCCCGACTTTATTTATCTATCCTATTCAGCATATCTACAGCATCTTGAAAGAAAAGATCAACAAATGAACCACCGGCAGCGTTATCTACAATTGGCTTCGTTATAGAGTTGAGAGCCCTATATAAAGTCTCCATCAAATATATGTTCATCATGTTATGGTTCGAACACTGTGTCAGCTTCTTCTTGAACCTCTCCCACGTTTTATGTAGGGCCTTAGTCGGGAGCTATCTAAAATTGCTGATCCCATCCCTTAACTGTACCCTCTTGGAAGACAGAAAGAACCTTTCTAGGAAATCTCCTTTCAACTTTCTCCAGTTGCTTATAAAATTAGGTGTCAGCACGTTTAGCCATAATGCTTCCTCCCCAGAAAGAGACAATAGGAACAGCCTCAATCGGATAGCGTTTTGGCTCACTCCTAGGTTATTAAAATATATGCAAATGGTGATAAAATTTACCAAATGCAGGTTGGGGTCATCCCCAGGAAGGCCTCCAAACAACCTCTTTAGTTTTTGGAGTTGGATTATTGTTCTTGTAATATTGAAATTTGCTCCAGGTACCGATAAAGAAGGAATGATTGCACCCGTTGCACCTGCTCCATCCATATTGATATCATCAAACTCATGCTGCAGCGGCTGTTCTACCATTCTGCTTATGCGGTGGAGTTTCGGATTGAGTGGTGCTTGGCGTAAACTATGAAGATCCTATAAATGAACAAAAATGACAACCGAAGGTAAATCTAGAAAACTTAACTAACAGCAAAATTAGTGCACACAACGTTTAGTTTACAACCGTATTCCCCGGCACCGGTGCCATTTTTTATAACACTCAAACTACACTCTGGAATGGATGTAAGCGATCATTGTTAATATAAAACCCAACTAGATTGGGGTCGAATCCCACAGGGAATAGGATGTGAACTCAAGTTGTTTATGAAATAATTCACTGGTAGTTTACTATTTCCTAAAATGGGGGTTTAATTTCTCTGACAATTGTTAGTCACTTTGAAATTAATGTTTGTAACCAATATTTTTATGAAATAATTGGGATTATGTTCACTAGGGTTTACGGTGCATGACAGATGCTACAAATAACTCAAGGTTATCACAGTGGTTAGGATGACAAGCTATCTTTATCGATAGTATGCTCAAATGTCTCTTGACCAATTCAAGCGTCTAATTTCCTAATCCTTTCAAACTTAGGGAATCGCAACTCACTGTCCAGATTTTACCTTAAGTTAATCAACCTTGTTACAGGGCTGATTATTAAACGAAGCTTTTTCGAGTCCTTGTCGATAATTCACTTCCTACTGTTTATGATTTATTTCTCAAGCAAACCAAAGTAGGTACACCTATTGTTTACAACAAACAGATATAAGTTATAATATCAGAATTACCAAGAAATCCTAACACCTATTAAACCTTGAGTAATTAATTAACACCTTATCATGACCTAACCTTAGATCCCACAATCTAGGTTAAAGATGTTTAGCCACTCATGATGCAATAGATAAGTACACAAGTTGAATTCATAATTGAAAGGATTAACTTACAATGATGAATGAAATCAAAAGTGAACTTGTGTTTCAATCACAAGGCAATACTCTAAAATATTGTTCTTAAGATAGACAGAGAGAAAATTCATATATTGTAAGATAGATTCCTCAATGAATATTAATAAAAACCCTAAAACAAAGCTTTAAATAGTCAACCCTAAATAAGGAAATAAAATGAAAAGTTTTAGATTTTTCTCGAAATAGTCAATGGCGCCCGCGATGGCCTATCACGGACGTTATCAGATTCTCTTTAATGTTGGATTTTGCTATCTCAGGCTGACGATGATCATGACGGCCTTTCAAGAGTCTGACGGTGTGTTATGGATGTCGTCAGCTACTCCTCCATTTTGATAATTTCTGCCTAAGGTTGACGATGATTTTGATGGCTTGTCACACTTTTGATGTCTTATCAGCAGATGTCGTCACAACATTCTATCACGGGGCTGACGCCTTGTCACAGATGTCGTCAGCCACACCTTTCTTCAGATTTCTCCAGATGTCAACTTCTTTGCCTCCATTCTTGTTGGTTCTCTGTCCCATTAGCTTAATTTGTAAAATTAACATAAACACATTAAAAAATGACAAAAGTTGCTTAAGGCCTCGCAATTATTCTAGGTTAAATGCCCTAAATGTGTTCGCGATTGCGCACACATCAATATATATACTTGTTAGTTGAAAACTATGAACTTTAGGTGGTGTAAAATGGTACAAGTTATGAAACACATCTATGCCTTAAAGAATGCATGCAAGGTGATCGATAAAACGCTTAGTATGCTAGAAATTCATGTTTATATGGTTCCATGATGTCTAATTTACAAGTCCATGTTAGCTATATACTTTAATATAAATTCCATGCTTTTCATGTGTTGCTAATGTTGTGGTATGAAGCATGTATGATAATGGAGATATACAATATGCACATGAAATATAGCTATGCACTCCCTACCATGCTTAATATGTTGAGAAACTACATGATGTATAATATCCCTTATTTATGATAATGTGAATTGTGGACTCCGATCTTATGATCAAGTCAGCCATGTTGTGTCAGTTTCCTTCCATCTAGTCATAGGGGTATTTGTACCCGAAAACTATAATTGTGTGCCTAGAGCTATGTCATGTTTCACGATAAACAAAATCAAGCCATGATTCAGTAGAATTCAGTCAGCTATATGACTCAGGAAACCTCATGGTCTCAGTCAGTTATCAGATATCAGTAGTATTCCATCAGTCAATGGAATTCAGTAAGTTCCACTCATGTACAGTCAGTTAAATCATGTTCAGTCACTTCATATGGGAGTAGGAGTTAGCACTGAGTGAACCCAAAGATGGGAACTCACCTGTATGTGAGGGTGTGATTCTTAGAAGTCATCCTTGCGTTCTAGAACTATGTAGCCAGCATAGGTTGAGACATCACAGCCTATTATATGAGGGTAGATGAGGTGGCTTAACCTACTATATGAGGGTTCCAACCGTTCTCACTAGAGTTACCTTTTATATGAGGGTTGCTCATATGTTGTCCTTACCAGTGGCACGGTATTGACACTCTTCCAGTCAGGGAAGAGATTGAACCCCAGCTTAGCCATAATGGCACATATGGGGCATGTCGGTTAAACAACTACCTCCCACAGTTTCAGACTTAAGTCTCAGTAAAATAACTCAGATAGTTTTTCAGATATCAGTATACTAGGACTGTTAGATATAGTCAAATTCAGTTATAGTACAGAAGTCAGATAGTTCCATCAGATTTAAGACTATCAGATACAGTCACCCATGTTATCAGAAATACAATTTCAGCCATGTCAGTTATCGGTAAACCATGTATTAGCATACAGATCTAGCTATCACGTACTCACGATCTCAGTTACTATATATGTATGTTTACACTTTCACGTTCATATAAGTCAGTAATTTAGCATTGTTCATGCATGTAAACCCTTTTGCATTAGCCTACCTCACTCATATACTCAGTACTCCAGTTTTACTGATGCATTTGCGCTATCGTGCTTTCTTTCATGTTACAACATAGGTTCAGAGACACGATCTCCAGATCAGCAGTAGCATCCATCCGCAGAGATGCAGTGAGTCTTCATCTATTCGAGGGCGATATTATTTTATTTCATTTATTATTTCAGCTTAGTTTTGTTAGTTAGAGATATGTTCCTTCAACTCTTTATTCAGACAGTACTTAGAGGCTTTTAGATTCAGTATTCAGATTTAGTTCAGATGTGATTTAGTTTTCAGTTGTTTTGGGTATCTTTCACCTATATGGATATTATGTTTTGGCAGATTTTTATTCAGTTGAACCTTATGGCCTACATGTTTATGCTTTCTGCATTATTACATTATATACTGCAGTATACAGGTACAGATATCAGTCATGGGTTAGCTTGTGGTCCCTCGGGGTCATTAGCATCGTGTAGCATTCCAGTTCAGATAATCGGGGCGTTACATATATATATCACATACTGGGATAGGGGACAAGGCTTAACATGCGTTTAAACTTTAGCCAAGATTATGTAGCTCAATCCTCATATAATAGTTCCAACGAGCTATATAGGCCCCAGCTCTCACCTCTAGTTGGGCCCCAGTGTCTGTAGCCACCCGAACTGGAGAACAATCTTACATATATGCACATAGGGGACTCAAACCCTCCAACATATACTAAGGTGACTTAAGCACCCAATCATAATGATGATTTATAGGAGAGTCAAACCTCCCTAATCATGAAATACTAATAAGGGGGCCTCAAACCTCCCTAATCATGAAATGATAATAAGGGGGACTTGAAACTCCCTGATCACTTTAACACCCGTGTCGGCAAATGCAGTTTCCAGTATTGGTCACTTGGACCTCCACTTTCACGATTCAGCTACACAACCTTTATTAAAGCCCAATTAAAACAAAGGTCATACATTCCCACTCAATTAACCACATTTTACATTAAGGTATACATTGTTGGTATCGTCATACCAACTAAACTTGTAAGGTAAAAAATCATGCCAAAATAATTCCTATTAACATTGGGGAGAACAACTCCCTTTGTTCATAAATACACATTGGGGAACACCGACTCCCTTTGGTCATTAAATCACACCATTGTATTCCAAATGCCTTTTTGTATCATGCAATAGTTCAAGTTTACTAATTCCCATAGTTTTCATAACTAAAACCAATTTCACAATTATGGGGTTGGTGTCATAACCACTTTAAAAGTCATAATTTTTGGGAAAATCACAATTCTCTAGTTCATTCACCGTACCCATGAACCCACATTATTCAATTCATAACATTCAGAAAACCCCAACCCTTCTTTTCAAAACCAAATAATAACCTTATGAACAATACTTTAAATCACATACCTTTGCAAAATTAACAATAAAGGATGAGTAACATGCCTGAAATAGTAAGATGTACGGAGAGAAACTACCCTTAAGAGACCTAATTGATCAACCTTTTAAAAACCCTAGCCTTTTCTTGAACAGAGAGTTTGAGAGAGAATTTTGGGAGTGTTTAATCCGTTAAAGTGTTGATGAATGCCCTAAACATGTTTTATGGATGTGGGGTCTAAAGGGTTTTAAGTGGAAAAAGTCTAAAGTACCCCAAGCTTAAAAGATGGAAAAATATCATCTTTGGTTATGAGTCACCCCTTGACTTGTACCCATAACTTACGACTCGTGACCACGAGTCGTAACCAAGACAGTAATTAGGACCTCCACACACTGCCCACCTTATGGCATCCCCCCACTAACTCATAACATGACCCTACGACTATAGGGTCCTACTTGTAAGCAACATAAAACCCAAATGAATAAAACAGTGGACACCATACGATTTGAACCAATGATAGATAACATATCCTCATGTATCACAATGGACCACTTATACTCAGAGCAGAACCTTGCCCCTAAGTTTTTGATTTGGTTATGACCAGGGTCCTACGACCCATAACCATATCTAATGACTCATTACCACAGGTGATGACTAAGCCAGTGGGCCTAAAGCTCAACAATTTTCAAGGTCCAAAAATATAGGGTGTTTTAATTCTCCCCAGTTAGATCATTCGTCCTCCAATGATGGTACAAAGTAATTACTAGTACGATTAGACTCTAGATATCTCTACTTTTACCTTTAAGACAAAAAACAAGAATACTAAGGAATTTACAATCTTTTCTTTAAAAAAGATAGAAAATAAAGATGCAAGGGAATAAACATACCTTATGCACGATCATCCAAAGCAGAAACAAGAACGGATACTTGGACTTCAGGTCCTCTTTAGCTTCCCAAGTACCCTCTTCAACCTTGTGGTTCCTCCATAGAACCTTTACCGAAGCTACATCCTTCGTCCGACAAACTTGCCAATATAAGATCTCAACCAAGACCTCCTCCTACGATAAGAAATCCAAAATACCAATATCCTTGATAGGCACAATTTGTGATAGATCACCTACACACTTCATCAACATCGACACGTGGAATATCGAATGAATGGAGATCAAACTAGAGGGAAACTCCAACTCATATGCAACCTTACCAACCCTCTTCAGAACCAAGTATGAGCCTACATATCGAGGACTGAGCTTTCCCTTCTTCTCAAACTGCATTACTCTCTTCATGAGAGATACGTTCATGAACACCTGATCGCCTACCTCAAACTCTAACTCCCTATGCCTCACATCCCATAGGGATTTTAGTGAATTTGGGAATCTTTAAGTCTATCTTGAATCACCTTCACCTTCTCCATCACTTGGTGAACCAGATCTGGGCCAAACATCTCCACCTTACCATCCTTGAACTACCCAATAGAAGACCTATACCTCCTATCATATAATTTCTCAAACGAAGCCATTCTAATACTAGAATGGTAGCTTTTATTATACGCAAACTCTATAAGAGGCAAATGATCAACCCAACTACCAGCATAGTCAATCACATAAGCCCGGCGCATATCTTCCAATGTCTGAATAATGTTTTCCACTTGTCCACCCGACTGCAGGTGGAAAGCAGTACTAAGGCTCACCTTCGGTCCCAAACTCTCTAAAATAAATGCCAAAATACAATAAGAACTGAGTACCATGATCTGATATAATAGAAATGGGATCCCCATGCAACTTCACAATCTATTGAAGGAACAACGTCGCATAATCCTCTACTGAATAATTAGTCCTCATTGGCAAAAAGTGAGCAGGCTTAGTCATCCTATACATGATGACCCAAATCAAATCAAATTGATTTTGAGATCAAGGAAGACCAGTGATGAAATCCATATTAATCACCTCCTATTTCCACACCGACAATTCAATCTCTTGAGTTAACCCACTGGGCCTCAAGTGCTCAACCTTCACTTGCTGACACGCCATGCATTTAGCTACAAGGCCACATCTGGCTTCATATTTTCAACCAATAGATCTCCTTAGGATCATGATACATCTTTATTAAATCGGGAAGAATGACATAACGTGACTTATGGGCCTCAGCTAAGATCCTCTCTCTCAACCTATCTACATTGGAAATACATAATCTACCTTGGTAACTCAAGATACCATCACCACCAATCTTAAAAGCTACAACCTTTTTCTGACCTACATCTTCCTTAATTTTTATCAAGATAGGATCCAGTACCTGTTTCTCCTTTATCTCAGTAGCAAGGGATAACTTCGCCACTTCTTGCATAAGTACGCCATCATTCTCAGAGTCCAAAAGACTAACTCCAACGTTAGCTAAGCGGTGAATATCCTTCACCAACTCCCGCGTATCTTTATCCACATGAGTTATACTACCTATGGATAACCTTCTAAGAGCATCAACATCCATGTTAGCTTTACCTGGGTGAAAGTGGAGACTCGTGTCATAGTCATTCAACAACTTAAGCCACTCATCTGCTTAAGATTTAACTTTTTCTGGGTGAATACATATTGCAGACTCCTATGATCAGAAAATATATCTACATGGATGCCATATAAATAGTGACTCCAAATTGTCAGTGCGAACACCACAGCCAACAACTCTAAGTCATGAGTTGGGTAGTTCTTCTCATGAAATTTTAATAGCCTAGAAGCATAATCCATCACCCTTCCATGCCACATCAATACAAAAACAAGTCCCACACGAGACACATAACAATAGACAACAAAACCATAAGTGCCTTCAGGCAGAGTCAAAACTGGAGCTGAAGTCAACTTATCTTTCAAGTTCTCAAAACTACCCTCACAAGCACCAGATCACCAGAACTTTACTTTCTTTTAGGTCAACTTAGTCAACTGGGAAGCTATAGTCGAGAAACTCGCCACAAATATCCTATAATAACCAGCCAAACCCAAGAAACTCAATATCGACTAGAGTCATAGACCTAGGCCACTTCTTAACCACTGCAACTTTTAGTAAATCCATCATGATCCCTTTACTAAAAATGACATGACCCAGAAAAGAAACAACCTTCAAACAAAATTCACACTTCAAAAACATAGCATACAATTATTGGTCCTTCTAGGTTTGCAACACAATAGGGAGGTGATCGACATGATCTGCCTCACTCTTGGAATACACCAGAATATCATCTATGAACACGATGAACAAATCCAAAAACTGATGGAAAACCTTGTTCATCAAATCCATGAATATTGCTGGGGCATTAGTCAAACGAAAGAACATGCTAAGAATTCATAGTGACCATACCGGATTCAGAAGGCAGTCTTAGGGATATCCACTTCACTAATCTTTAGCTGATGATACCCGAATTGAAGATCAATCTTAGAGAAATACCTAGCTCCCTGAAGTTGGTCAAACAAATCATTAATCCGAGGAAAAGGATACTTATTCTACACCATAACCTTATTCAATTAACGATAATCGATGCACATCCAAAGGGAACCATCCTTCTTACGCATGAAGAAAATAGGAGCACATCATGGAGACACACTAGGGAAGATAAAACCCTTGTCAAGGAGGTTTTTTAACTGCTCCTTAAGATTTTTTAACTCAGCCAGACCCATTATATATGGAGGAAGAGAGATAGGATAAGTGTTTAGAACAACGTCAATCCAAAAATCAATCTCCCTATCAAGAGTGACGCCAAGAAAATCATTAGGTAAAACCTTGGGAAATTCATTAACCAAAGGAACAGATGTTAATGAAGAACCCTCCGAGATAGAATCTTTAACCCAAACCAATTGATAAAGACATCCTTTGGAAATCAACTTATAGGTTTTAAGATATGATATAAACCTTCTCTTAGGCACTAACGAACCCTCTTCCTACTCAATGACCGGCTCATTAGGGAATTTAAACATAGCCTTATGGGTTTGACAATATAAGGAGGCATAGCATGAGTGTATCCAATCCACCTCTAATATGACATCAAAATCAACTATGTCTAACTCTATTAGATCTACCAAAGTTTCTCTATCACTAATAGATACCACACAACCCCTATAGACTCTTTTAGCCATCACAGAGTCACCCACCGAGGTAAAAATAGAGAAGGGGTCCAAAATACAATCCGTACTAAAACCAAAATACACAACCACAAATGGGGTCATATAGGAAAGAGTAGACCCCAGATGAAGCAAACATACACATAACAAGAAAAAAGTAATAACATAACAGTGACAATATTGGGAGATTCCTAAGAATCTTAGAGGGTAGCAAGAGCATATAAGCGATTTCGGCCAGTGCCGGTACTAGAAGCAAAAGCAACATCTTTTGGTGCAGGAGCTGATGAAGTGGCAATGGGAATCTTATTTGTCCCTGAAGCAACCATAAAAGGAAAATGCCTTTGCAACTAACCACTCTGAGCATATTTAAAACAAATGTCCCTCCCCTCTTCACAAAACCTATGTTGTGCTTGCCTGCAAAATTTACAAGAAGGATAAGATGGAGCAGACTGAGTTCACCAGCCTAAGATTGGGCACCCTGTGCCTTAAATCCACTATCATACTAAGAATGACGATCACCCAACGGCTTCAAATAAGGAGCACTAGTCGTAGAGTAGGAACCAGAACACCTCTACTTTTTCTTAGGCCATTTTCTACCATCACTATAACTCTGCTGCTGACCTTCACCCTGATAAAAAACTAAACTTCTTATTCTGCCTCTCCCTAATTTCAGCCTACTTCTTGTTCTCTTCCTTGACTTACTGCATATACACAACTAACCTGGAGATGTCTATATCCTTGTTCAATAAGACAGACTTACTCTCTAGAATCAAATCACGAGACAGTCCAAAAGTAAACTTCTTTATTCTAGCTAGGGGAGGGCATGGTATGGTATATACCGAATACCATACCAAAATCAAAAAAATTTATACCATGGTATGGATGTTATGGTATTTGGTTGGTATTTTGTTGAAATTTTAAATTATTTTGGTATTTGGTATGGTCTTTGGTATTTATGCAATAAATATCAAAATATCGTATAACACACCAATGTTTTTTAATATCATGTAAAATCCATATATATATATATTATTTAATATTATTAAAAATATTTATATATCATCCATTAGACAATTGAACACAAAAGTAACTTTTATTTAGAAATAAATTTTTGGGAAGCTTATTATTTAGGAGTACTATGCTTAAGTTTAGGTAATGTTGTTTAGAGTTTGCATCTCGGGCTATTCAATCGTGATTGAAATGTTCTTTTTGTGTAATTAATTAACAAAGATAGTTGTTAGTCTAATATGATCGAGACATTTTTAAAATTTAAAGTCATAATTTTTATATGAATATATGTAAGTAGAAATCAAATAATGTATGGTGACCAAATTACCATACTGTAACACACCGAAACTGAATTTAAAAATACCAAACCATACCAAACAAATTTGGTATGGTAATGGTATTGTTCTTTTAGATACAGAAAATCAAAGTTATCGTACCAAATTTTAAAATACCATACCGTACCATGCCCACCCCTAATTCTAGCCCTCATGTTAGACACTAACCCAGGAGCATACCGGACAACTAATGGAATTTCAAGGCATACTCCTTGACCATCACCCAACGTTGCTTTAGATTAACAAACTCTTCTACATTTGCCTCCCTCAACTCCTAAGGAAAAATGCGATCCATAAAAGCACCAGAGAAATCATCCTATAGTACGGATTCGGCATCATCTCCCCTGGATTGTTCCCATTCCTTATACCATTGGTATGAAACATCCTTATTTGATAGGCAGCAAATTCTACCCCCTCCACATTACTAGTATGTATAACCCGAAACATCTTCTCCATCTCATCAATAAAACGTTGAGGATCCTACACAACCTTAATATCAGTGACACAGGAGGTCTAAACATCATATACTCGCAAACCCTTATGGCCCAAGAAGATTGAGTGTTAGAAGCTACATGCTCAGACTGAGAAGCTACAAACTGAGCCAACATATGAATAGACTGACCAAATTCCACATTTGACACATTAGCTTGAAGAGCTCGAGGAGGGCTAGAGGGGACCGGTGGAACTCCAGCAGGGAAATCAGGAATGGGACCCCTAGATCGAGTTTGTACCCCATAAGTAGAGTATCCTATTAGGATTGTCTTCAAGTAAGACAGAGGAGTTTCCATGAGCTTCAGATCATCGGGGAGGCATGATCTAAAAAGAAAACAAATGAGAATTAGAGAGAATCAAGACCTTAGACTCTATAGTTTAAAATAGAACAACAAGAAAAAAACAATCCTAAATATCTCATAGCCTCTCCCTCATTAGTGTAGCATGCTACACACCCATAAAAACAACTCTACTCGACATGGCTTTTTCAGACACCCAATGACACCAAACCTAGGCTCTGATACCACTTTTGTCATGACTTAAACCAGGGCCTGGCCGTGAAGGGCATCTCAAGTCCTACGGGGACCGAAGATCACCCCCTATACCTAACCAAACCAAACACACCACATCCCAAGTAGGCTAAATTCTGAACATATAATAAGGTAAGAGAATATTCATTCAAGATATTAAAGTAAGTCCATAATCAAAACTAACTGGTATCAGCATCAATACCAATACCAATACTAACAGCAATACCGACACTGCCCATACCAACAGTAGCCTAAAGAAGCCTCTAATCAAAACCAAAGAGTATTCGATCAGGAAATGCCCCCAACCATAGCCAAAAACTAAATCCAAAGGAATAGTCAAAATGTAAAGAAAACCATAAACATAAAATGGGGTCTTTAGAAATATGAAAGCTCACTACTTTAATCTGACTCACTAACTGATCCCGAATCCAAGTTACTGAGCAGAAGAAATAGAAGTATGATCAGTTCCTACATCGCGTGGGGATATAGCATCCGAAGATGATTAGCGGGATGAATGCTAGCATGAAACTCGGGGATAAGGATAACATAATAATATGATCAATAGTTAAGATCATTACATAATAATATGATCAATAGTTAAAATCATTTAATCCAGTACATGTAATCAAATGGAAATATATTTATATATATCACATGCTGGGATAGGGGACAAGGCATAACATGTATTTAAAACCTTAGCCTAAATTGTGTAGCTCAACCATCATATAATAGTACCCACAGGCTATATAGGCCCCAGGTCTCACCCTTTGGTTGGGCCCCAGTATGCGTAGTCACATGAATCGAAGAATAATCTTATATATATGCACATGGGGGACTTGAACCCTCCAACATATACCAAGGTGACTTAAGCACTAGATTATAATGATGATTTATGGGGGACTCGAACCTCCCTAATTATGAAATAATAATAAGGAAGACTTGAATCTCCCTGGTCACTTTAACCCCCGTGTCAGCAAATACAGTTTCCAGTATTAGTCACTTGGATATCCACTTTCACAACTCAAAAACACAACCCTTATTAAAGCCTAATTAAAATAAGGGTCACACATTCCCATTCAATTAACCATATTCCACATTAAGGCATACATTGTTGGTATCATCATACCAACTACACTTGCATGGTAATACATCATTGCCAAAATAATTCCCATTAACATTAGGGAGTCAACTTTCTTTGTTCATTAATACATATTGGGGAACACCGACTCTCTTTGTTTATTAAATCACACCATTGTATTCCAAATACCTTTTTGTATCATGCAATAGTTCAAGTTTACAAATTCCAGAGTTCTCATAACTAAAACCAATTTCAAAATTATGGGGTTAGCATTATAACCACTTCAAAAATCACAATTTTTGGGAAAATCACAATTCCCTAGTTTATTTACCATACCCATGCACTCACAAGTTCAAAACCATATTAAAAGCGTTAAAATCATATATATAAACCATAAGAAACATTGTTCAAGTTATAAAATTCAAAAAACTCCAACCTTTGTTTTGAAAACCAAACAATAACCTTATCAAAAATACTTTAAATCACTTACCTTTGCAAATTAATAATGAGGGATGAGTAACATGCTTGAAATAGTAAGATGTACCAAGAGAAACCACCCTTGAGAGTTCTAATTGATCAACCTTTTAAAACCCTAGCCTTTTCTTAAACAGAGAGTTTGAGAGAGAATTTTGGGAGTGTTTAATCTGTTAAAGTGTTGAATGAATTATGGACGTGGGGTCTAAAGATTTTTAAGTGGAAAAATGTCTAAAGTGCCCCAACTTAAAAGTTAGAAAAACATCGGCTTTGGTTACGAGTCACCCCTTGACTCGTACCCATAATTTATGATAGTGACTAGGATCCCCACATACTGCCTACCTTACGAATCCCCCCACCAACTCATTACATAACTCTACGCTTTGTAGGGTCTCACTCGTAAGCAACACAAAATCAAAATGAATCAAATATTGGATATCATATGATTTGAACCTATGACTCGTAACATATCCTCACGGCTCACAGTGAGCCACTCGTACTCAGGAAGAACCTTGCCACTAAGTTTCTGATTTGGTAATGACCAAGGTCCTACGACCCGTAACCACATCTCATGACTCATTACCACAAGTTTTGACCAAGCCAGTGAGCCCAAAGCTCAAGAATTTTCAAGGGACAAAAACTCGGGGTGTTTCACTCACGCCACTAGCAGCCAATACTCTTCTTTTTATATCTCGTGCCAAGGATTTATGATCATAACTTACATCTTCTCACTCAAAATCTTTTATTACGTTCACTAATAAGATTTAAAAATATCCAAACTAACTATAGCAATCCATTAAAGAGTCTACCTTATTCCCCTATCTCGAGATCTAAGACTCCAAAATCCAAAAACGAATAATAACTTTCCTTATGTTTCTCTGCTAATATTTTCCACTCATCTCATTCATCCATCTCACCAACCTCTATCTTGATTGGAGACAACATGACAAGGGCATGTGACAACCTCCTCCATGGAAATCAACACAATGGAAACTATCATAATTCTCCAAAATTTAGATTTTCTAGCACAACAAATTTGGAGAGGGCAAAATTAGCATTGGAATACTTTGTCAACCAAATATACATGACAAATATTCTAAATTTGGTGTATCTAGCAATATCTCCTACCTTCTTAGGGACCATGTAGGCCCTTTGGAACTTAACACATAATTTGATTTTGTTTCCAAAATTGAACAACATCATCCAACTCCCGTTCTTTACCCCCACCAAAAATAATGACTGTGAATCCTCTCTTCTTACTATGGCAGCCAATTCTATTTTAGTAAGGTAGCCCATTATGGTACCAAATATAATACCAATTGATATCCCAAAAATCACATCCCACCTCAAGATTCTCATAATAAGAATACGAAATAGAATGAAAATCTAAGGATTCATCACCTCTAAGTAAAGATCCGACATGACTATCCGCAAGATCAACTCTTTCTCCATCATCACTAAATTGAGGTTCATTTAGCACACCACTCAAATCCTCATTTAGTGCATTGACATCCCATATAAGATGATCAATGCTTATACCATCACTGGTTTTATTAATTTACATGCCCTCAAAGACTCAACTATATGATTGTTATAATCAGGGCTAACTAGTATAGAATAACTTTTGTTTTCAAGATAGGGACTCCCAAGGTCAGACAAGTCACCACCATTATTAAATAAATTATAGATCAAGTCATTACATGACTCAAGTAATTCATCTTCAAAGGCTGAGTATCATAAAAGAGGTCATAATTAATACCATTATCATAAATATAATCATCATTAGATTCCTTAGATAAGAAAGCAAGTCAATGTTATCTTCACCCAAAGGATCATCCCTTTCATATGATAATGTATTTTCATTCAAACCATAAGTGCCAACACTAGACAAACACAAATTGGTCTCACTAAGAAAATCAACTTGGTCATCAAAAGAATCAACTAATGTGGGATTATTTCCATAAATAACATTATCCATATGACACAAGGAGTTATCAAGAACTCTACAAGGTAAAGGCTCATTACGCTCATATAAAGATAATATATCACTCATACTAAAGTCATTATCATTTGCATTCATAATATTTAGAGTGTTGATAGTAGCTATAGTACCATTAAGCTCATAGAAAGAATCTGCTTTACCTTAGATATCATCATTGAAGCATAATTTCTCCTTTAGAAAGCTTTTAAGAA
Source organism: Capsicum annuum (assembly GCF_002878395.1). Classification (NCBI taxonomy): domain Eukaryota; kingdom Viridiplantae; phylum Streptophyta; class Magnoliopsida; order Solanales; family Solanaceae; genus Capsicum; species Capsicum annuum. The sequence continues at coordinate 53,364,603 of NC_061118.1, read as the reverse complement.
CCTCATAAATCTTCTCACTTTGAGGTCCTTCACTAGGCTTGCTTCCAAGGATGCCTACACAATCATTAAGACAGCTAGAAACAGAAAAGAAGTTACAAGAGTTATCATAAGGTTGTGACAACCCTCTCATGTCATTCCACACAACCTCTCCTTTTTTCACTCTAGAGTTGTTACTTATCACACCCTTACTACTCTAAATATTTTTTGTCTTATTATCATTGAAGGTAGGATAAGTGTTAGTGATTTCTTAAGAAGGATTAGGAGATCCCTTCAACTCTAGCTTTCACTTTGGTGCACAAGGAGTGGATATTCTGACTTTCATGGTCAACTTATTAATACCAACCCTATAAGAAGTATCTTGCTTTGATTACAATGGAAACTCCTTAGTTTTGACTTCATGATGAGTAGCTTGCCTTCCTTGTAGCATATGACTTGAACCTTTTAGTTTTCTGTAAGCAATCATCAATATTCCCCTAATAAAATATAATCTTCCCTTAACATGGTATGGGATTCACTTACTATATAAAGAACAAGACATATTAGAACTAGGATAGAAAGCATAAGTCATTGTATCCCAAGAAATAGGAAATGTACTTCTCGTATGATCCATACAACATCTTCAAATTAGTTCCACCTATATATTTATACCTCTATGACAAGGGTAGGAAGTAGCACAATATGGGAAAGGAAATTTACCATATTTATCTCTCCCTCTATCACAACTTGCTTAAATGTGTTCATAACATATATAGGAGACCATATTATACCCCACAACTCCTTCATAACCATGGTGTGAAGTATGAGAACCTACATAACCTTCACCTTTACTATAATATTCACTACAAGGTTCTTCTACCCCTTTAACATCATTACAAGATCCATAAGCCCCATTCACCTCGTGTTCGTCTCTAGAGTAGTAGTCCTCACCACCATGTCATTCACTATCATTCAAACTATCATTGCTACCATAGGACTCACCATCGTACTCAAGAGTTTTATCTCTATGATCACACGGACCATTATAGACCTTATAAGATCCATCCTCATATTCATGAGCTCTATTATTATACTCAGAAGGATCATTGTATCTTTCATAAGACTTATCACCACAATTATGAGCTCTTTCACAATACTCATAGTCCACATTGCTACAAATATATTGTAACACCCCAAATTTTTTGTCTAAGAATTCAGCCATCATAAGTTTGTAGTTAGACTTGACCCATTGATTTATAATTATACCTAGGAATTAAGGTCAAATTTCTCATGTTATAAGAGTATTAGATGTGATTTAAGGTCATAATAAGTCACTAACATAAAGTTAAGCTAAAAACTCATTTACGATTAAGTCTCAGTATAATTAGGTGTGTGTCCATGAAAACTAAAATTTTTGGAGTTGGAGTTGGAGTTAGAGTTGTGTTTGGCCATGAAAATAAGTTAGAGTTCTTTTTGACTTTTTGTGAGAGAAGTTGAAGTGAAAAAAGTGGAAACAAGTTTCACTAGTTTTCACTTTTTCAAATATTGTTTCGAACTGTATTTGGAATTCTTTTGGCCGAATACTGTAATTTTCACTAAAATAAAATAATTTTTCGAAAAAGTGAAAAATTCTCATGGCCAAATAAGCTCTAAGATTTTGTTAGGGTCAACTTTGAATGGTTATTACTCCTAGAATATTAAGATATATGTGGCCTAACCTACCATATTAAAGATTTTTGAGTTTCCTTTCCAACACCACCAATCATTCATCAATCTGAGTTTGGAGTAAAAAGTTATAAGTATTTTAGTAAATAGTATACAGTGATTACGACTCTCAGTACAAGTCATAGGTTGATTGTACGATTCATAGGTTGGATTCATGAGATAAGATTTGAAATATTACAAACTATCTCAAACTCGTACCTTCATTGTATGGACCATGCTTTAAATGTACGGGTTATACCATGACACATACTGATTGAACGAGAGATTTGAAAAATCTTTCAGAAGCCACTATTGAAGGCACAAACTATACTATCAATTTATAGGTCATACCTTAACCCATAATGATCAGAGATGAGGGTTGTAAATATCTCCAGTAACCATGAGTGGGAAGGTATAGTAATACCTTGAGCCACGACTCATAGGATCGAGTTGTGGTATCCTGCCAACAAAATTTACACTTTTTAATATATATATATATATATATATATATATACTAGTTTCTGTATACGTATGTTGCACGTGCACATCGAGTCAGTATCTAATTTTGTAAATAATATCAAAATTATTTTAAAAAATTAATTAAAGAATTATACATATAAGAATAAGAATAAAGATAAATGTATATAACTTATTAATGTTAAATCACCACAATATAAGAAGACAAGCTTCCTTGAAAGAACAACTGCAAACGTCTCTCTTGTCTTCCTTTAGGTTGTCCTTTTCTTCTCAAAATATACATTTCAGTGGTGCCATTAGTAATTTATCAATTTTCACTTAAAAATGTATAATATCTATACAGCCGCATGAATAATGTCACTACTAATAGAATTTGTTGATAAAATACAATTGTACTGTAGCATAAGCAATCAACATAAATCTATTATATATCATCATAATTTATATAAATATCACTATCTCTTTTTCAGTATTGATCAAATAAAAGGCAAATTTTCTGACGTATTTAAAACTTGGACAACATATTAAAATATAGTCTTTTAGTATTTAAAAAGTATGTGTTGTGAACAATAAATTTAGTTGCTAGTACATGTTCTTTCTGAAGTTTCACCATGAAAGCATCATTACGGCTAGACATGCCTTGAATCTACATTACAGAATTAACTGAGTGGCATCACAAGCAAATTTTAGCATACTATAAATGTCAACATTATGGATATATTACTTGACATGCTCTTCTCAAATTTCTTTAAGTGAACGGTGGATTGTTACACCATAAAAGTATCTTTACAGTTATGCAGAATTCCTTGTTGCTGAAGAGAAGCATTTTACTAATCTCGACGTGAATAATTTATTTACAGTGTAAAACAAAAGTCTCTTCCTTACTTGACTACCACAAAGTACGTCCTATGAAATTGGAAAAAGTATTCTTAGCTATCTTTGTTGTCTAGATTACCTCCACTATTTAAGTATGTTTTTTTTATCTATTCTTGTTGGGCACGACTCTGCTTCTTGTTCAGGAATGGCTTTTCTGTATTTTCACTCTTGTTGAACATGTTCAAGCAAGAGCATAAGTCTGGTTATGCATAATTCGATAGAAGTTTTATCTCTTCCGTAGTGTTTATTATATTTGTTTAGAAATTGATAACTCATCAATCTATTACCCTAATACATGTATGAATTCAAAAGGTTATCTTTAACAAAATTTACTTTCTTTTAGATATATTAGAATGTCTACTGCACATTTGAACCAAATTATTATAATAAATTCCCTAACACACACTTTCTAGGCATAAACATAAATCTTAAGAACCACTTTATCTAAAATCTATGTTACTCAGACTCTTAAAAATGTAATTATGTCTGTGTCGAATTCTTCAAAAGTAGTGTATTTTTGAAGATCCAACAAGGATGCAGCATAAGTGAAAAGTCCACAAAATTGAATTAGACAAGAATGCAGCATTAAAAGTGAAGAGTTCACGAAACTTTGTCTAAAACATCAAATACAAAAACATGCATAGTCATACCAAATTGACAGAAATATATAGGGGTGCTAAACAAGGACATGTATAAAAAACATATAGGGATGTTGAACTTAATTTTTTTTTCTTAGAATCCTAATGCTCCATTAAATCTAGTTTCATCCATAATCAGTTAGCAACAACTCTTTACTCTTGGACATATAGTCATAGTTAAAATTCTAATGATCAAGTGTATAATATAAAAGAATATGAGAAACTAAGATGGCTATTTGAAGTGGTAGGAAGAAAATAGCAAAGTTGAAATACCCAAAATAAGAAAACCTGGCAACAGAAAACCTTTAAGTCAAGTGCAAGATGCTTTGATTTTTGGAGAGACTCAAATACCATAGACGATACAGTGATAGTTGGAAGAAAAGGCAAAATAATATCATATTTTGTCATCTTCACGAACCAAATCACAAAATTATTTGGAGACCTCATAGCAAAGGCGTAATAACTGTCAAGTTTTGCTAAATTCTACACAGTCTGAACTTATAAATAATCATTGGTCATGGATTCATATTTCTTTGAAAACACAAGCACCTTATAAAGTGGACTGCTTCTTATGATTGGTGGCCAAAGAGGCTTGTTTAACATTGCCAATTTTCATCAATTTCAACCTTTATAGAAATGGGTAGCTATCAAAAAGGTCTATGTTGATACCTCTGTAATTAAACCAAAAGGCTTCCGACCACTGTTCCATTCCAAAACTTCCTCAAGGTTTAGTTAAGAGGAGACAGACCAATCCAACGTAGTTTTAGTGAGCTCCTTCTATATAAAATATTTTTAGCCTTTTCTTATACATATTATTTTGATCTAAGATTACAATTTTTCTACGACCTATTAAAATAGATATCTTGATATCCTATCAGGCTCTCCAATCTAATTTAAGGTTAAATAGGTAGAAAATACATTAATACTAAGGTATGTGTTAGAGCTATGACATTTATGCTATGACACCTACCTTATACAATATGAGCATTATGAGTTGTCTTATAATGAAATAGTTGGTGCTAGTACCTTATTCCATTAATCGATCCCTACTCCTAAACAAGTACACGGGAGTCAAATCATTGGGAAAAATTGATAAATATGAAAGGATTGTGACTTGTGAGGTATAAATTGAAGTGTTGACGCAGATTATTTTGTTCAAACATACCAACATGCTAATTAAATTCAAATAAAAAGAACAAAATTATAAAAGTTTGCTGACAGTTAGGCCACCTCACTCTCAATAATAACTGTGACTTCTCATCCCTACAATGGTAAAATTCAAAATATGAATCAGCTATGTCACCTAAGGTATTTAGGATGCCATCAGAAAGTTAAAAATTTCGTAAAGTATGATTAGCATGAGAACCTATTTCTTAACATTGAAAATTCATGCATGTCTAATTTTTAGTACCTTGATTTTGCAATACATAATAAATATAATAGAATCACCAGCTCTAAGGTATTGTACTCCCAAAAATATGTTTCATCTGATTATGAGAAAATTTCTCTTTGGCTGCCATACACAAATAGACAAAGAAGTGGAAAAAAATCAAACTAACATCCAAGTGACCATTAAAAGACAAACAACTACAACACCAAAGCAATACTAAAGAATAGAATTTGGTACAATCCAATTTCAACATGCTCACTGCGGTATATGTGACAGAATGTCCAAGTATTTTCGTGCAAGTCTCGTACACCAAGCTCGTGTTGGAGGTTGCATTGAGTAATCCTAAACAGAAAGTAAATATAAATACAGCACGAAAACCCAGGGAAATTTACAACTCTTTTTTTTCTTTTGGCAAAAGAAACTTATTCAACAAAACATAAATCTCTCCAGGGGTGCGAACAATTTTTTTGTTGTTCTTCCGGGAACAGAGAATCCACTATGTATGTTTGTAGCACTGGCAGTCAAAGCTTTGCAAAAGAACTTCAGTCCAAAATCTGAAATGGGGAAGCTAAGACATCTCTCTCCTGACCAAGAACAAGTACATGGAAGGAAATTCAATAAGTTTTTAATAGTAAAACATTCTTCACCTCCATCGGTACATTAACATCTGCATAATTTTTTTTTATAAATAATAGATTACAAAACTTACAGAATTCACAGGTTGGAGGCTCATTCGGGCTTAGATCTCACCTGTCTCTTTATCTGCCCATAAATAATGGGACTAGCAAACAATAAGATGACATCAAACCAACTGTAAATATTAATTCTAAATAAAATCTTAAGAGCATATATCTTAAAAGCACATACATGTAGGGTAACATTGTGAACTTGGCACAATAACTGAGAAGTAAGATTTGGATAATTAGCCATCTGTAAAGTTGTGTTCTATTTGTGAAAATCACTACCTATTGTAACAAGTTATATTTTTTTAACTGCTCTGGAGATGGTGTTATGCCAACAACCAACAAAGTAGAAGCTGCGAAAGGACAGAACAAATAACCTTTAGACAACTAAGTTTCATAAGAAATATTTAAGCATATTCCTAACAAGTTTGAACTCTGTATTAAACGGGATACCTATTTCTTGATAGAGATAATGGAATACTTTTTCCAGGATATGGCCATAGTTTTTAATATAGAAAGGGGTATTAGATATTTAAACAACGAAAGGGAAACACTTTACAGAGAAATTAGCATACAATATTCTTATCCATAACTACAGCTTGATTCAAGTTTAAAATTCAACAAATACAGATTTATAACTTATTGTATTGAATTGAACACTAACTTTTTTTTCTCCCAAGTAGTTTCCTCTAGTAAATTTGGATTCTCCGATGATTCATTAAATCAATTGACGGAGAAATTTGGAACTCTTGGTTAGTAGCTAGTAAAACTCTTAACTATCAAGTACATAACCGAGAAAAAGTGAGAAAATAAGATGATTTTTAAAGCAGGTCGATAAGAATGAGATAATACTGGTAAAGAATCTTAACGAATGATACTAAATGAGAAAAATAAAAAGGAAAATCCTAGTAATAAACAAAATTATTTGGCATAAAGTGTAAATCCTTAGTACACCATAGGTCAACTGTGAAGTGCTTAGATTTGTTGGAGAGATTACTATATATGATTGTAGATGCCACGATAGTGGTTGAGAAAAGAGAAGAAAAAGTATAAAAGTTCTTGGAATTTGATAATACTAAGATGAATGGTAAGTCTGAAGAATTAATACAGGTCCTTAGGTCCTTTGGTCATTTGTTAGATATTCAGTTATGAGTTATAATTGTAACGTTCTCTTCCACTACCAAAAATAAATATACAGGTAAAATACATAGATGTAATTTATTTTAGTGGGATAAGAATTAAAATCTATAAAGTAGAATAGGAATCGTAATCAGAATGAACTCTAAAAATTGAAGATGATTTTACTATAGGGAACCCTAAGAAATACATCAAACCTTAAAGTTGATAGCAAAGGTGGAAGTTGTTGGAGATTTAACGTTCAAAAGTAATGCCAAAATAGTAAAGAACATGTTTTGATGTGAAAGAGAGTAAGTTTTGGTTAAGAAGTAGTAAGGGCATACCTGTTAACGTCTATCCAGATTTGGAGAATTAGAGGCAATGACTCTTCGATAAGGTTTTGGAAGAGTGGTGTCCAAGGGATGCAAAGTTTCCTATTATGGTTGAGATTGGCATCTGTCTAGTATGATGCTTCACTAAGGTCGTAGCTTGCAGGTTTTAGGTTATAGCGCCTGTTTATTTTTATTTTTTTTAAATTTCGGTTAGGTTTTCAAATTTTGAGGTATTTCAGTAATTGCACTTTAAATTTTTTTTAGTTGGTGCTTTTAAGGTAGTATATATATATATATATATATATATATATATATATATATATATATTATATCCTAGAGTGCTTATTCTTTCCCTAATCTCTCAAGAACAAGTCTAAACAAGATCAAGTAAGCTAGAGTTTCAAATCAAGCAAATTACTTAAATTCTCCTCATCAAGTGTTTGTCGTTGTTCAAGTACACAAGATCAGTAATGTATTCCTTTCATCCTCATGCCCAAGTATTTTAATAATATGATGAATTATATTTAAAGCTAGGATTCTTATCCAATTGTCTTTAAGATATAGTTTTCATGCAAAGTTAGAGTTTTATGAAAGATTTCTTATGATTACTATGAATAATATTTTTTTATATTATTATGATTCTCCAAGAATGTGTTAATATTATTTATGAAGTGTGAAATTTGCTTTAAGTATGTACAAATTATGCATGATTTCAACTGAGTATTCTCATATTTTAAGCTATATGTATAGAAGTAAAGATATATTTATGAAAGAGAGATTTGAGCATTGTCTCACAGAACTATGATTTATGAACAGTTTTAACATCCATATATGTTGCATGATACGATATGAGCTATATAGATATGTTTTTGGAAGAACTATTTAGAATCAAGCAAACTTGCATTCTAGATAACACTTATCTTAGATTTACGTGCCATCATAGGTTTATGTTTGCTCAAAAGTCTTAGATTGGATCCATAAATAGATAGGTTCTACATCTTGACAAGTGTAGATCAACCCTCTCCAATCAGATTGTAAGTTGATGCATCATTGGCTCACATAGTTAATGTTTGTTAGAAGAAATTCCCACCAAGTTATAGCCTTTAGGAGTTCATTATATCTATATATCTATATGCATCAAGAAAAGAAGTTTTATGTAGATTGTACAACTTATGATTTTCTTCAGGTTTTTAGCATGTATATGATGTTCTTAAAGACTTTTCTCATGATATATGTTTTGATCTCTATTTATGATTCTAAGATATTCTTGTACTCCCACTTTCAGTTTTAACTTATTACTTTATATGTATATGTATTAACTTGCATACGAATACATTCTATTATATTGACTGCATCTTGCACTATATTTTCATGTGATATAGGTTCAGGTTCTCAGGCTCAAGATCGTTGCGAGACATTGGTAGCATCTATACTTTAGCTGCTTGATGAGTTCTCCCATCATTCAAAGATGCAGAGTCTTATTCTAGTTTTCTATTTAGCTTAGAGTTTCTTCTTTGTTTTCAATAAAGGTTACAATGTGTTGTCTCATTTTATTTCGTGTAGTAATAGTAGAGGCTTCATTAAACATAAACTTATATTTTTGATGTTATTTAAACATTGCCATATTTAGAATAAAGCTTTTTTTTCTCTCGTTTATTTGTTTATTTAAAACTTGCACTATAGATCAATTGTACTATTTATTATAGTTATGTTATACCAAGGACCCATTTGGGTAACATATGACGACTAGTTTATGACCGTGTATTGAGGGTAATCTCGGGGCGTGACATATACTCACTAATGTCATCTCCCTAATATTCAAAAAATATGAATGACATTCTTCCTTATTACTTCTTTGTACATACCTGCAAAACTCAAAAAACAAGTTAGAAGTAAAAGTCATCATGCCTCTCGTATTTGAAACTCTCAACTCACCTTCCTAGAGAACCTTTCCGAAGTCAATACAAAACTACCTTTGCCAATCAATTCACAAGGTCACTTATTCATTGTGGAAGAATAGATACTTGTTGACCAAACAGCAGACAACTCAAATAACAAATGAAAAGAACCAAGAAATAATTAACAAGATAAACGAGAAAAACTTAGAAGAATTGTTACGAATGAATAAACAGACTCAAACACTAACCAACAACTAGGTAGAATAATTACTAGTTGAAAATTACTTTAAGAAATTAAGAAAAGAGATTAGAATCAAGGAATAAAAACCATGCAACTAAAACTTGAGATTGATTGAAGAAGAATGGGATCACATCTTTAGAAACACCTCAAAATCGAAAAAGTACACCATATCCTTGCCATAGTGTCAAGTGTATCGTAAAAGTAGGCTTTGGATCACGAAAGTAACCAAAAATTAGCCTAGGATATTTTGGATCGCCAAACACATTTGTAACTCTCCATGAAGTTTTAAGCGGGTTACTGTTCAATCGCCAAAATTTTGTGTTGGTTACTGTTCACTTACCAAAGTTTTGCATTGGTTACGGTTCACTCGCCAAACTTGGCAGAATGTGCACCTGAAGCCTCCAAAAAATTATACCTTGTGGTCCCCCCGAACTTTCTTTTGACCTAGTACTTGCCTTAGTTGGTAAATTCCATTGTACCAACAAGTACTCCTTTTCGGTTTACCTTTTCGATCAAATATCACTTTTTTAAATATTCTTCTTCAACAAGATAAGAATTTTATGAGCAACACCACGAACATTTATGAACCTTTAAAAATTCATAACTCATTCAATTCAACTTCAATTTCCATGAAATTTGAGATTTAAGCTCCTTTTGATATGGATATCAAACCCCAATACTTGTAAACCCTTAAGTCCAAGCCAATCAATCAGATTTTCAAACTCATTTCCTTTTTCTTCAAGCTATGAAGAATACCATGCACATGGTGAACTTTATGTTTTTGAACCCAATGGATTTCAACTTCACTTTCACTCAAATTTCAAATTTGAACTCCAAACAATAAGGACAATAGACTCCAATATAAATAAAACTTCAATTCTACCTAGATCAACAAACCCAGTTGCTCTTCCTCTAGTTTTTTCCACCTCAACAATGGTGAAAACTTTAATTTAGCCCCAACCAAGATAATTTCAAATCTAGAATAAATAAACATTAAAGAATCACAAATCCAATATTGAAAACTCAAATAAAACAATATTAAAATGAATTTTTTCAATTTTTTAATCCAAATTATTTTTTTATGATTTTTAGATTTATGAACCTAGGGTTAAGAATTATTATAACTATTTACACTAAGCTCTTATACCAAATGATGCAATCCTAGTTGGATGAATAGAATCAAATCGATGTGGAAAACAAATAAAGTGATTTAAATCAAGCAAACCCAGTTGAAATCGATTCAAACACGAAAATTGTAGATAGATGAGAAGAGAAGAAAGAATGTCTAATTGAATCTTCAATTAACCAAGGAAGAAGAGACTTCAATTTAATAGAAAAGAGAAACTCAATTTGAATCCATAAATAAATGACTCAATATGAAATCAAGGAAAAGGAGTTTTCATTCAACAATGGGAATCCACACATCAATCTAAGTAAAACTAAGCTACTCTAGAATAGGGATTCCACCCTCCACAAAATATTAATATACCAATTCTTCATCTTAAAATAATCCAAGGAATATAAATACTAAGACATATATTTATTGTTATTGCATTTATACAAATAACCTAAATGTGGGTATTTAGAAAATAACCGAATAGGGTCCTTCTTGATCGCTCAAATGGAATTTTGATTGCCCAAGGCCTTGTGTAATCGCCAAACTTGGCTCTTGATCACCAAGAGATCCTTATGCTCGCCCAATTGGCTTCATATCACCTTGGTAATTGCTAATGTGTGCCTTAATCTTGTTGTAGCTCTCTCAACTGTGCTACCCATTGCCTAACTTAGCTTGTGCTCGCCAAACTTAGCTTGAGCTCACCAAAGAGGGCAGTAGCTCGCCATCTTATTCTTTTTCTCCTATAGACCTTTCACACTTCAATCTATCATCCACACATAATAGTTATCCTTTGTAATCTTAAAAAGGTCTTTTCATATACTTTGTTGTGTCCTCAAGGTCGACATGACTTCCATCCCTTTGAATAGACCTTGAAGTATAGTTCGAGCATATGTTATATGTGTCATATCATCCTTATCTGCTTAAAAGGGATTTTTCCTCGAATTCAAATCTAGCAAAAATATAAGAGATACAAACAATCAAAACTTTCTCATAGTATGAAGGTTAGCATAATACTTAGCACAAAAATCATTACACCAAGAAGGCACAATCTCAAGGAACAACCAAGTATCCCCCATTATCATGGCAATTATGTCCATAGATGGAGTTGGGGATTGAAACCAATTGAAATCAAATATGAAACTCAACACAAAAATTAGGATAAATGAGAAATTAGGAGATGAGAAGGGAAGAAAAAAGGGCTAATTGAATCCACAGTTGACCAAGAGAGAAGCGATGATTTATAGAGAATTGAGAAACATAATTTGAATTCACAAATGAGTGACTCAGTATGAAATTCAAGGCAAAAAAGTTTCAGATCAATCGTGGAATTCCATCCAACTAATTCAGTCTAAACTATTGCTAATCGTAAGCTAAACTAAGGGATTTCACCCTATACTCTCAAGAGTATTCGTCAAATCTCAATCAACAAAAACTAAGGAAGAAAATGGCTAAGTCACCTATTTATAGTATTTTCCATTACATAAAAGGCTCAAATGTGTCCATTTAAAATAGTTCAAAAGTGGATATTTAATAAAGACACCTCTCCAAACTTAGGCTCCATGTCACCAAACTCTCCCCCACTTTGGTGATGGTATTATTCTTCGCCAAAGTGAAGATAATATTTTACGAACTTGTCTTCCAAGCTATTTCACATATCTTGATCCGGTCCACATATGAGTCTTCGGTCTCTTCCATCTAAGATATCTCTCATATCTTGATTTATCCCACACACGTGCTTCAATGGACTCTAAGGACTCCTTCTTCTCATTCAAAGAGTGTATGTCTTGAATATGTGCACTTGAGGCTCTTTGAAATAACTTCCGAGCCCCTCTTTGATTCCTTAAGATGAGCATGGATTAGATCCCATTAAGTAGACCTTGAAGTATAGGTCTAGCATGAATTGTGCTATTCATGGTCATATCACCTAATCCCATATAGGAGGCTATATCACTCATGAGAACATGTAAGACGATTGGTATACTTATTTTTATTTAGCTAATTAATTATTTCTTAAATGTCTTTTTTTATATATTAATTGTGATAAATGCTATTTCATTTTACTAACTAAAAAACTAGGATTAACTACCTCAGTTACTTGATTTTACTGAGGGAGCCACCTATCAAGGCGAATGATAAGTTTGTAGACAAAAGTCTTAAAGAGCTTACAAGTAAGTTGCGTAAGCATCGCTAAATCTTTCTAGATATGTTGTAAATTCTTGTCTTAAATCATCTTCATGTTTATCCCAAACCTTGAGTACATCTTTATAAGATACAATTTAACTAGAATATTAATCAAAATGGATTATAGTTATTGCTTTATTAATATTTCCATGAGTAGTTTTAGTACTTTCACTAGACTGAAAAATGCAATAGAAAACTGTTATTATCGAGTTCAACAATATGAAGGTCAGAGTGCATATATCTAGCTAGTATTGTAGAGAATAACAGAAGAAGTGTATAATTGGAGAAACCTTCTAATGGTCCAAAATCATTAACTAAGATCGAAAGATTTAACTAAAGAAGAGGAAGCTATGAAATGTGAAGGAAGATTTTGGATAGGAGAACTTGGTGCTATTCTAGATGCATCTACAAGAACAATCTAGATAACTTTTATCTTCTAACTATCGAAGAATAATCCAAATATTTCTTTAAAATGATTATCCTAGACACTGAACTAGAGTATTCTAGAAATATTACTCGAAAATTTATAATTCCAATAAACCAATTTTAATATTTTCACAAGTATCTACGCACACAATCTCTTACCTCTACTTTCCTTATCTTCTCATTAATGCTTTAGATTTACATTTTCTTTCTCAATGTCATTCGACTGCATTTAAGTTCCAACTTATCTAGTGGAAAATTTTTGAAAAATTTAGATCACACCATAACTTAACTACTTAAAATTCCAACTCTTTTATATAATTACATAAATTTCTGATTTTACTTAAAAGCTCAGATACATATGTAATGTATCCGTGTAAAATTAAGTGATGTATCTAAAAGAATGTGATATATCCATGTAAAATTAAGTTATATATTTTAAAAAATGTGACGTATCCATGTGGAATGTGATGTTTCTGTTAGAATTAAGTGATGTATCCGTGTAAAATTAAGTGATGTTATCCAGAAGAATGTGATATATCAGTATGGACTAAATCAGAAATTCTTAGCAGTTTTGAAAAAAGTTGAAATAAGGAGTAATTAGCTCCAAAAGGGTTGGAAGTTATGTAAATTTTACAAAATATTTTTGTCTTAGGGCCTATATGACCATGTAAGATGAAATCATGATTTTAAATCATGATATGAAATCATAAGAGATGAAGTTGTAGTTTTTTTTTGGATATGCAACTTGGGATTTTAGGCTTAAGTCCTCGACAAGCCCTCAAACTTGTTTTGAAAATTCACTTAAACCTCTCAACTAAGGCTTGTACCTATCAGGCCCCTAAAACCCCCAAATTTTGATCCAATTGGGCGTTTTTTCCCTATTCTCATCAGGTTCCATGAGCGTGTTTTCAAATGCCGCTAATGTGGAAAGCTATTCCACTTAAAACTCTCCACGTGTATTAAATAAATCCACATATACTTATTACATTTTAATGGACACAAAATTCATTTTGGATGGCACTTTATCTCTCCCTGGTGTTAACTCTCTCTCTTTCTCCTCGATAACCCTAATTTAATCGAGATTCCACTCAAATCGAAGGAGAAATTTAGGGGTTTTCCTCAGATCTTCCTCGTGTAAGTGTTATTATGATTTATAATATCTAAATTTGTTGAATTTTAGCATATTTTAGTTTTTAGGGTTTTGAAATTTCACTGTTAGGACTGTGATTTTAGGAATATTCCATCTCTTTCTTAACATGTATTAAGGTTGTAGCTTTTAGCTTATTGATGTGTACTTTGGGTATATTTCGTTAACTAACTTTGAATTTTTACCCTTTGTTGTAGGTGACGTAACAAATGGAGATAAATTTCAAAAAATTTCACCATAGGGGAGACTTTTCCAATACGGGTGTCCCTATATATGTTGCAAGTTGTATGCTAGAGCTAAGGTATATTGACAAGGACCACTTTTCCATACTGGAATTATTATTTTATACTAAAGAATAAGGGTATGAAACTGTTAAGAGGTTTTATTATCAAGATGCAGTAACTAAACAGTTCAACTTGGTTAAAAGAGACCGACATCTCCTTGAACTAGTTAAGGACTTAAAACATGATGAATCTATTGATTTTATGTCTATCATGTTTTAGATGAACCAATTCTTGACCGTGATAGCCCCACTAGTTTTTTACCTGCACCTAATATTATTGAGTATGCAGACCTAGAAAGAAAAAGTATTGGTATTGATGATAGTGCTAACATAGAGAGGGGATTTATTAAAGTAGAGGAAGAGAGAAAGGTTGATCTAGAAGATTTTAACCTAGAAGATATTGAGATAGAAAATATTAACTTAGGTAAAGAGAGGGAGGCTCATGTAAAAGATGTTAGTGTAGAAAGAGGTGATAAGGCTGATGTAGAAGATGTTAACCTAGAAGATCTTAGTGTAGAAGGAGGTGATAAGGTTGATGTAGAAGATATTCATATAGAATATGTTAATAGGCTAGCAAGTGAGTTATCAGATTACTTGAGTAGTGATTCAGAGCTTGGAGATATTCCTTCAGAAGATGGCTCAGATATTGATGAGGAGTTGAGGGCTTTTAAACAAGAAAGAAGGAAAAACAAAGCCAACAACAAATCCAACAAAAAATAAAGAAACCAAAAAAATAAGAAAAAAAATTGTTGAAACTGAAGTACCTGTGGGAGTTGTTGGTTGTGTAGATAGAGGCTTTGGGGATATTGGTAAAAATAAGGCTACCAAATATGCTGGAAAGTTGGGTGGATATGAGAAATATCTTGATAGTTCTAATTGTTGGAGTGAAGATAGTGAAGAGATAGATGTAGATATTGTTAGAAGAGTAGATCTACCTAGAAGAAGGAGAATCAAGAAAACTAGGTATGATGAAAATTGTGAGTTTTCTGTGTTTGAGCTTGGAATGATTTTTGAGGGTGCAAAATAGTTTAGAAAAGTTGTTGCATATTATGTTTTAGAGTATAAAAGGCAGTTGAAGTTAAAACCTAATGAAAAACATAGAACAAGGTTGAAGTGCATTGGAACTGGTTGCTGGTTGCTTCTACTAATACGGATTCAGGTAATTTTATTGTTAAGAACTATAACCCTATTCACAAGTGTATACCTCTAAACAAGAACAAGACGTGTGATTCAAAGTTGGTTGCTAGAAAGTTTAAGGATAGAATTGTTTCTCAGCCATACATTAGGATTTGGGAAATTCAGGATTTGGTAAGAGAGGTGTTGGGTCTTTATGTAGGTAAAACTATTTGTTATAGGGCTAAACAGATTGTTATGAGGGAGAATATAGGTGATTGGAAGCTGAAATTTGCCAGATTATGTGACTATGCAGTTATGATCAAGACAACAAATCCTGGAAGTTCTTGTTGGATAAAAATTAACAAAGAAACTAAACC
The DNA here is from genome assembly GCF_002878395.1 of Capsicum annuum. NCBI lineage: Eukaryota > Viridiplantae > Streptophyta > Magnoliopsida > Solanales > Solanaceae > Capsicum > Capsicum annuum. The sequence goes on along the minus strand of NC_061118.1, from coordinate 53,348,625 downwards.
AGGGAAGAACCTCTTTGTTTATTTCTATATGTACTTTCATGCCTTCAAGCAAGAATGGTTAGATGGGTGTAGGAAAATTATTGGTTTTGATGGATGCTTTCTCAAAGGAGCTTGTAAGGGTGAGTTGTTGGTGGTTGTAGGGAAAAATAGCGTCAACCAAATGTATCATATTACATGGGCAGTTATGGATACTAAAAAAAAACATAGCTGGGGATGATTCATAAGGTATATGATTGTTGATCTAAAGCTGGGGACTGGTGAAGGCTTGATTGTAATGTCAGACCAACAAAAGGTACCACTACTTAATTATTTTTCTTATTACTTGACTTTATTTTTCAATAATATTCCTATTTTAATAATACTTATACTTATTATAGGGTCTTGTTCCTATTTTGATGGATCTGTTACCAAATGCTGAAAGAAGAATGTGTGCTAGACATATTTGAAGCAATTGGCATGTGTACTGGAGATGAGAAGAGAGAAAGAAGCAGTTTTGGAGATGTGCAAAAGCAAGCTTTGAAGTAAAGTTTAGAGAAGAGATGCAAGCAATGTCAAGGCTAGGTAAGAAAGAAATAACTGAGGACATGTTGGTTAATCCTCTTTCTTCTTAGTGTAGGGAATATTTCAAAACATATTCCAAATATGATATTATAGAAAATAATATGTGTGAGACTTTCAATTCTTGGATCTTAGCTGTTAGACATAAGTCCATAATTACAATGTTAGAGGATATCGGGCATAAAATGATGAATAGACATATAGATATGATTAAATTAGTAGAAATATAGATTTCAGACATTGCACCTATGGCAAGAACTATTTTAGAATATAACAAGAAATATTCAAATAAGTGTAGAGTACTATGGAATGGAGTTAACGGTTTTGAAATTAGGGATGGAGGTTAAACATTTGTTGTTCACTTGGACAAGAAGTATTCTGATTGTAGGTTATGGATGTTAAGAGGTATTCCTTGTCCTCATGCCATTTGTGCTTATTATTACTTGAATAAAGATCCCGATCAGCATGTAGAGCACTGGTATAGAAAGTAAACCTTTCTTAAGTCTTAGCCATTTCATTCAATCAATTACCAATATGAGAATCTGGCTGAAACCACAAACCCATCAATTGAACCTCCAAAAACCAAGAAAGATGCTAGGCAGACCTGGCAAGAACAGAAGGAAGAACAAATATGAGCCAAAAATTAGGGCAAACTCTCAAAAAAAGGTATCAAGATCACCTGTTCAAAGTGCAAGCAAGTTGGATATAACAAGACTATGTGTGCCAAAATGGTAAGCCTTAAATGAATTTCATAATAGTTTGTAAAGTTAACATATTTCTTAACTTTTCATATTTTTTTTGTATGTTAGAATAGGATGGGGAGCATTAATAGTAGTCAACCTAGCACTCAGCCTGCAGCCTCATGGAATCCACCACCACCATAATCAAGTTCTATTTGTGGTGACACCAATGCAGTGGCAAGAGATACCTACACTCAAAGTCAGACAACAAGAGTAATTATATATGTTTTACTGCCTTAATATTCTTCTCCTGTTTAATATTATTATTGAAAACTGGTGAAAATATTGTGTTGTATTTATTCACAGTCAAGCTCCACCTTTCAAACATATGAAACTACAGAATCCAGTCAATCAGGATCTATTTGTGCTAACACAGTTGTTGTGCCAAGAGCACCTTAAAGAAAGGTGTCAAATATGGCTGGTAGAGGTCAACGTATTGTTGGTAAAGGTCAAGGTGCTGCTGGTAGAGGTAAAGGTGGTTCTGGTAGGGATGGTGGTTCTGGTAGGGGTCAATGTGGTGTTGATGGGAGAGGTAGTTCTGGTAGGGGTCAATATGGTGTTGATAGGGAAAGTGAAGTGGGAACTGGTAGAGGTTAAGGAGGGAGTGGTAGATGATTGGAAAAAAAAATAGCCAATGCAAGAGGGACCCCATTTGAAAGTGGAAGAAATGTTTCTTCCAGTCAAGTACCACCTTTGCCAACTAACAAGAGACCATATAATGCTACCTTATTTGCTGCTGGTACTGGATATATACAAAAGGCCTGCAACTGGTTTTGGTGTTTACTTTGATCCAACAACTGGAACCCAAGTGTACAATGTATTTCTCTCTGTCTCATTATTTACCTATAATAATATTTTCATTCGAGTTTTCAATGTTCATTGTCTTACAATTTTGTCTAATTTTGCAGTCTGGTACATCAAGTGAGAGGGTTCTTTATAGAGGTATAAATTTAAAGAGTGTTTCACCAACCAATATAGATATTGGTTTTAAACCTAGTGGCCTAAAGTGAAATGGAAAAGATGCAGTCACCAGCACACAATTTCAACAAATGAAAGCAAATAAGAGAAAAAAAATAGATACAGACAAGTCTTCTTCATTAGTTGGATCTTCAAAGAAGTAGTTCATTTAGAAATGATTTGTATTGTAATGAGGGTTAATGACTTTGAACAAATTGTGTTACTAGTTTTTGAACAACTTTTTCTTAGGCAGCAGTTAATGACTTTGGTGTATGCTGCAGTAGAACTCTTATGCTCAATGTTAAGCTTTTTTTGAACAGCTTGTTTACTGATGTATGCAGTTTTTAGCTCAACTTTAAGCTGTTTTAATATGATATCCTGTTGCTTACACTTTTTAGCTCAATCTTGAGTAGTTTTAATATGATATGCTGCTTCTAATATAGTTCATTTTTATCAATACCTTCAGTAGTTACAAATAGGCTATATGGTTATACCTTCAGTAGATGCACAACTAGACATAAAGTAGCCAATTTATAATGAGATTGTCATACAAAACATGTCAATTCATTCAAACAACTACTACAAACTACTGCTACTACAAACTAACCAAACAACTACTACAAACTAACCATTACAAATCCATTACAAACTAAACTAACCAAACAACTACAACAAACTAACCATTACAAATCCATTGCAAACTAAACTAACCAAACAACTAGAACAAACTAACCATTACAAATCCATTACAAACTAACCATTACAATATCCAATTGTCTATTCAATAGGAAAACTTAACTACTACCTTACACCATATTAAAGAACCACTTTACAGTAAGAACAATGAGAAAAAGTAGAACAAGTCTATTCAATTTGAGCTTAGCACATTCCCTTTCAAGTCTAACTTTTTTGAGCTTTTGCCTCAATGCAATCAACTTCTCTTCACTATCTTTCAATTTCTCACACAAAGTATCCCTCTCTTGTTCAACGTCTTTGAGTTTTTGCTTCAATCGATCACACGAATTTTCACTATCTTTGCACCTAATCATTAAACTCGATTCTACCTCAGGGTATTGATGCATAGAAATTGAAGGTTTTGGATCAATCCATCTAAAGTACCCACATCCACTATTTTCCTAAAATGCAAAAACAGTAGAATAATCAAAAAATCACCAAAAAAATAAAATTAAAATCTGTGAAAATTATACAAACCTTTGAAACTTTACATCCAAAAAATCTATGACCCAGATTTGATGGAGTCCTTGAAGTTCTTAAAGGACAAAATTCAGAACAATAACACAAATCGGGAACCTCAACATTAACGAAATTTTCCGTCATTCTCATCAAAAATGAGAGAAAAAAATGATTTAAGATAAATTTGATATAAATTTGATATTGAGATGAGAGAAGTTGAGAGAGAATTCAATTATGGAGAGAATGAAAAAAAAAAAAGGAAATTAGGTTAAATAGAGGGAAAGTGAAGGGGATGGAAAAAGTATACGTTATTTAACGCTAACTTTTGCCACATAGACTGCTTTTTCATGCCTCACGTGCCTCATGCGATTACACATCACGCGATGTGCTATGAAGGAAAAAATTTCCCAATTGGATCAAAATCCGGGGGGTTTAGGGGCCTGATAGGTACATGCCTTAGTTGAGGAGTCTAAGTTAATTTTCGAAATAATTTTGAGGGTCTGTCAATGACTTAAGCTGGGATTTTAAATTATATTTTTTCATAAACATAAAAGCCCACAAGTTGTGAAAAATATCAAAACTGCCCTACTTCTTTATACAATCTTACCAAATAAGCAAAAGTTCATAACAAGAGTATACCACAAGCTATTCTAAAAAAAATAGAATTTTTATTGATCAAATTTTAGTTCAATTAAAAAAGTAAAATTGAACATGAGTTGTACTGTACTACTGTTTTACATAATCTTCTCACATTGTAGACAATCTCTTCACGTTGAACATGCATTTCTCGATCAGATGACCGAGAAGACGAATGACCATTGTCATTATGAGCAGTTTGTTGTTCAATATCGTTAGTAACTACATCATTCTCACAAAAATAGTGAATAATGAATGGTAAAGCAGGCATTGGTTTGAAGTAATAATTAATTTTATGTTGGTGAGAGTCATGGTTATTTTAAATATAAATGGTTTAAAGTTTGGTAAGAGTAATACTCCCTCCGTTTCAAAAAGAATGACCTACTTTTCCTTTTAGTCCGTTTCAAAAAGAATGATCTCTTTCCTTTTTTGACAATACTTTAACTTCAACTTTCCATATGACATGTTTAGTATCACAAGATTAAAGGGCATTTTGATACACTTGACACAACTTTAATTTAAGGTCATAAGATTCAAAAGTCTTCTTTATTTTCTTAAACTTTGTGTTAAGTCAAAGTAGATCATTTTTTTTTTAAACGGAGGGAGTAACATCTAACTATAAAGTTTGCTTACATATATGAAATAAATGATTGGAAAATGATAGATACAAATGGTGAGTTTCTTCTTACAAAATATAAACTTGTGGGTCAGTTTTTATATTTAGAAAACTCAAATCATGATATAAAATTTCCAAATCAATCTTTTTGGAAAGTTTGAGATTTCATCTCATGATTTATCATAAGATGAAATTGCATGTCCGCGTGCTGGTTTCATCTCATAATTTCAAATCACGAGACGAAATCGCATCTATTCGACATGATGTCCATAGCTTAATCAAGAAAAAAACAGTTAGGATGACTTCTTGAGGAGTGAGCCATGCAATGCATGATGATGCATCGCCGCCCTTCTTTTGTCTGTAGATATTTTTTTTTTCTTAGCAATTAAAAGGAACTTTTTATTACCTTGTTGTTGTACAGTGTAAAGATCTACTATGACATAACAATCAAGTAGTAAGCAAATCTAACATCTAGTGCATCAAAACACCATGATCAATAGCCAAGCTTAGGATTCTAGGGATAGAAGTTCAGCCCCTCCAATCTTTTTGCAATATTTGTCTGTAGATATTATTAGTTGTAAATTGTGATTTTAAAAAAAAAAAAAAAAAAAAAAAAAAATTGTAACTTTTCCTCTTTCTTTATAGTGGAAAATTACAGGAAGAAGAAAAGCAACAAAAACATAATATGTGAAGCAAACCACTTTCCTTTCCACTATTCTTGTATAACAAGAAATTAAGACCTTGTAGTTCTCTTCTTCTTATTGTTATTATCACTTCTTCGGGAAATACATTCATTGAATGCCCAAAAGCACTCTTTCAGCCTGCAGCTTGTGCAAAAGATCACTTAACATCATCATCAGTTATGACAAATTAAAAGAAATCTAGACCAGGAATTTCTTTTCTTTTTTTTTTTAAAAAAAAAAAAGGCATGAACACAAAAGAAATGCATTAGCACATCACCAACATTGCGAAATTATTCTGAATTAGACCATTTCGACCTGACTTCTAGACGTGTTATAACCAGATCTAGCAGCACCAGCAGTGTCATCATTATAAGCAGAAAATCCAGCAGATTTCTCAAGCCTATCACCTTGTCCCCAAATTGCATAAGCTTCCTCACCATGTGCAGCTTCATCTCCAATTTCCATGTCTTCCTCTGACATTCTCAGGGGAACAATCAGCTGCACCAATAGACATATCAAGCTCGTCATCACAACGTTCACCACCACCACAAACAGAACCCCGAGAAGCTGGAGACCTATTTGCCTGAGTCCTTTGTGGGCTTGTCCGTCATGAAGCCCATAGAAAAGGCCATAATAATTGTTATAGTAGCCATAGAAAAGGTAGCATAGTCGAGGGTGGGCAAAGAAACCCGTGAGTAGTCCTCCTAGGCTACCGGCCACTGCATGGGTATGGAAGACAGCCATTGTGTCGTCCACTTTTTGAAGAAGCTCGGATTTTTTGTGTACTACCATCATTGTGAACCATGGAATAGAGCCTGAACATAGTCCTATGACTATAGCTGCCCACCCCTGTACAACACCTATAAACCAAGATATGTAAAGGCTTTAGATATCAGGTTTAAGTTAGATACACTTAACATATGCAACATAGTACATGACATAGCACGCTATTCACTCATTTCTAGGTTGTCATCCTTTTATTATAAGCAGTTACTCTTAGTATCGGTAATTTAACTTGATAATGTATATTCTTATACACTATCATTGTACGTTATTTAAGCTCGGGAGTATGAAAAACTTGATAGTGTATATTCCTATACACTATCAGTATACGTAGTTTAAGCTCGTGAATAATCGTGATTATGAAAAAAACTTGATAGGTATATTCTTATGCACTATCAGTGTACATTATTTAAGCTCGTGATTATGAAAAAAAACTTGATAATGTATATTCTTATACACTATCGGTGTACGTTATTTAAGCTCGTGATTATGAAAAAAACAAGAATGCCTTAATGTGGAAGTTATTACATAGTCTGATAGAAATAAAATATATAACCACAACGATATTTATTACTCCCTCCGTCTCAAATTGATCGAGATGGCACATTGATTAAGAAAAATAATTAATAACATGGCTAGTTTACCATAGTATCCCTATTAGATGATGTTTACATTTTAATAGAAAGAAAAAATAATTAATGCAAAAGGGTAAAACATGAAAAAAAAAAAATTATCTCTTCTTGATTAATGAAAAAAGAAAAGTAAAATGAGAAATCAAATTAGGAAATTTGGGACGGTAATTTGGGACGCAGGGAGTATATGTGGTAGTTTCCAAGAATTGTTGCTTTAAGTTTGCGTAGTACTATTAAACAAATAAAACATGTTATTTTCCTTAATACTTGTCAGCTTTGCTAGAGATTGTTGTTTTAAAGTGTGCTTGTTTGCCCTAGATATTGTTAAAGTGTCTCAATCATTGGAGAAAAGATCACTGCAGTGAAAGCTTTAAAGCATAATGAGAGTAGAAATTAGTCAAATAATCTTCGTAAAGATTGAATAATTCTGTTGAAGAATATCAAAATTTTGTACTAGTATTTTATCTAGTTTAAATATGTTTAAGCTTTGTGAGCCAAGATAAAATTGTTATGGTACCTGCAGCAGGTGTGATTGCGACTAAGCCAGTAATCATGCCTTGGACAGCACCAATAACAGAAGGTTTTCCAAAGAAGATGACATCAAGAATGAGCCATGTTAACAAACTTGTAGCAGCAGCAACATGTGTGTTCAATACAGCCAAGGATGCATCAATGCTTGCTGCATATGGATCACCACCATTGAACCCTGTCCACCCCATCCACAGTAGTCCTGCCCCAGCCAGCATCAGAAGTATGTTATTTGGTGGAAATCTCTCTCTGTCCTTTGTTGATCTTGGACCAACCTGCAATAATTTTAATTAAAATAACATCATAGGCAACCCTTTTGCTACACATTTCTGTAGTTTTTAGCTTTCATTTTTTTTTTTCTTCTTATCCGTGTTCAGTTATTTTTCCTTGATGGCTCGATCTATTTCATTTATATGGTGTTGATTGATTGAGCTGAAGTAGAAACCAAAATGTAGAATTTTCAGAAATAGCAACAGTTTCATGAGGCGTAAGTATCAAACATAGCGGTAGTTTGGATAATTACCAAATGTGGCAACAACTTTTGAAATTCGCTTTGTAATAGTGATACAACAACAGATAAAAAGCAAAATGTTGTACCATGATACAGATTCAATTTCAGAAACTAACATGAAGCAAATTTCGGAACTAACTCTTGTATCGCTGACACAGGACGAATCTCTCACTATATATGTTTGGTAAATATAGTGTATAAGTTTGTCTGGTTAAGTAACTAGTGCATCAAAAGTATCATTAAAGCTTGTGGTATTAAACATATCCACACAACTCTTCTATAGCTAGAAGAATATGTTGCTAACGATAAACTTAGAAGTTTTAAGTTAAAAGAATTTTCAAATATATAAAAGTGTTGGTTTTTTCAAAATCATTTGGATAGTTTGGGACTACTAGAAACCAGTCAATTTCCGAGTAAAGTTCAGCGGTTGGAAATCTTGATTTTTCTTGTATTAAGAAAATGTTGTGTCCTTACCCAATAGGCAGCCGTAAAACCAGCAACACCAGAAGACAAATGGATGACATATCCACCAGAATAGTCAATAATCCCCTTAAGAGATAGCCAACCATTAAGAGACCAAATAGTATATGCACCAAAGGTATAAGAAAACGTTAGCCATAATGGAACAAACAACATCCAAGCATAAAAATTCATTCTTCCCAGCAATGCACCCGCTATTAAAATCAAAGTGATAGCTGCGAAAACAAACTGGAAAAACACCATGGTTGCGTTAGGAAACAACCCCAGAAACGCTTGATGAAAAAGGTAATCCTGTTCTAACACGACGTCTACTTTACCCCATATTGGTATAAGTTTGTCTCCAAATGACAATCTGTATCCCCAACATACCCAACAGAGAAGTACACAAGCAAAGGCATATAAAACCATGAAGGCTGAATTTACTGCCCATTTCTTTTTGACTGCACCACCGTAAAGTATTATGAGGCCTGGTATACTTTGTAGCCCCACTAAGGTGGCCGCAACTAGTTGCCATGCATTGTCACCTTTGCTCATCCATGGTGGATTTGCATCGCCAGGGATCAAGTTTGAAGGGAGCTGAGAAAAGTTGAAAGCTTGAGGAGGTGATAAACTCATCTTTCTTGATCTTTTTCTTTGGTTTGTAAGTAGTTTAGGTGATCAAGGAAAACGTTGTTTTTCATTTTTTGGATTGTCAATGGATTATATAGATGTTGGGCGTGCTAGGAGAACTCGAAAATATTATACTTCAGAGTTGATTCTCACGTCAAGCTGTCTTTCTACAATGGTGTAGTTTTCTTGTCAATTCTTTTGATGCTAGTGAATCTTATATAGTTTCCCTCCGTTTCAATTTGTTTGTATTACTTTCCTGTTTAGTGTCGTTTCAAAACAAATGACTCTTTACTTTAGTTCTGATTATCCGCATGACATATTTTAAACCATGCAAAGTTAAAGAGTATTTTGCTACATTTTACGTATCTTTAATTTAAAACCACAAATTTAAAAGTATTTGTTACTTTCTTAAACTTCGTTTCAAGGAGAAAATCAAACAAACAAATTGAAACGGAGGGAGCTAGTATGTTGTTACTTAAATATGATTTGTAGGTCATAGGTCACCACGCTAACGTATTGTAGTGCTATTTATTATACGGTTATTACAAGGTCACTATATGGCAGTTGAACGGTATTTGCAAGGAAATCTTTTGAGCAGATATTAGAGGAGGAGCTATCTCAACTCTTGATCCCTTCGTTTATTACATTATTTTTGTGTCTTAAAATTGTGTTCAATTTCTTTAAAAGAACTTGTTTCTCACTTTTTAAACCAAGATTTTGGACAGATATCAGATTTATGTGTCAAATGTTGGAGAATCTTAGTATCTCTATCTCAACTTTCACTATTTTGGTGAGGTGAGGATTCAATCTCCCTATTTCCCCTTTAAAAAATGTGAAAATTTGAAGCTGCAAATTTTAGACAAGCTTAATAAAACCATTTTTAAAAAAAAAAGTGTCCCTCCTTAAAACTTTTGATATATGAAGGTGACGAGGAACTAAGCACTAAAGGATTATTAGGTTTGAAGCATTTATTCATTAAGAACAACTTCATTTGCTTGTCATTCACTTCAGGATATTACTAATACCTTTTAGCTTAGTTTGGTAGAGTGTATACGAATAATGCAAAATATGGTGTGTTAGTAATGCTTGTATTAGTAATGCTTGTGTTACCTATACTTGCATTAATTATATTTGTATTTTTCTTATGCAGTGTTTGATTTGATCTATTAAAATAACAAGAATTAAATAATTTCTAAAAAAAAAAATTTTTTACAAAAATATCCTTTATATATATGTTGAAAAGGATGTGAATTTTTTTTAAGGATAATAGTGTCTTTTAATCATGTTAATGCATGTATTTGATCCATTGCATTGCTAATATCATGAATTTTGAGCTATTAGTAATACACAACTCAATACACAATAGAGTGTATAACTAAAGGTGCAAAAATATACCAAACAAGGTGTTAGTAATAAACATTAAACTAATGCATGCATTAGTTTTCTAATACACTCTACCAAACGACCCCTTATTCTCTTATTAATGAATATTAAGGGTCGTTTGGTAGAGTGTATTAAAATGTTAATGCATGCATTAGTTTAATGTGTATTAGTAGTACCTTATTTGGTATAACTTTTTATCCTATGTATAACTAATCCAAGCATTAGTTATACACTCTATTGTGTATTGAGGTATGTATTACTAATACCTCAAAATTCATGACATTAGTAATGCAATGAATCTAATGCATGCATTATATTGCTTAAAGACTCTATTACCCCTCAAAAAAATTTCCGCATCCTTTCCAACATATATATTGAGGGTATTATGTAAAAAAAAAAAAAATTTAAAAAAAATTATGTAATTCATGTTTTTTTTAATACATCAAACCAAACACTGCATAAGAAAAATACAAGCATAACTAATGCAAGTAGGGCTGTGAAAAAACTGAACTGACCGATAAACCGAACCGATAAAAATAATATTGGGTTATCGGGTTAATGATTTTTTATTGGTTTTATAAAAATTTTATTGGGTAAACGGTTCGGTATCGGTTTTAGGTTTTTGGGTTATCGGTTAAACCGATAATCCAATAAGGATACACTAAGTTATTATTTTATCCCTATTTATGTTATATATTTAAATCTCTCTCTCTTTATCTATCTATATCTCTCTATATATATATATGTGTGTGTATATATTTATGTGTATGTATATATATCATATGCACTACTAATTCATAATTCAGTGATTCACAAAGTATTAACCTATTCAGGGCAATAAAGGCACAATATAAAGTTCGACTATTATCGTAATAAAAAGCTTGAAGCATTTATAGCTTCCAACAATTAGGATTCAATTTTTTCCTAACTAACATTCAGTTCAAGTTGGAAGATTTTTGTAAACTAAAATGCATTTCGTAGGTTTTGACGGTAATTAAGATTTCATTTTTTTATGTTAGTTGTTACTATTTTTATTTTATAAGTATTTTCTTATTGGTTAAACTGAAAACCGAACCGTTAAGGAACAAAAACCGATAAATCGAAACCGATAAGAAAATATCTTATTGGTTGGTTATTGGTTTTACATATTTAAAAATAAAAAACCAATAAACCGAACCAATAACACGTAAAACCGAACCGAACCGACCGATGCACACCCCTAAATGCAAGCATAACTAACACAAGCATTACTAATACAAGCATTACTAATACACTATATTTTGCATTATTCTTATACATTCTACCAAACAACCCCTAAAAAAACTGAACGAAAGATTAATAACTTCATACCTTAGGTATAAATTCTCATTTTTCAAAAGTGAACTTTAAACCTCGGATCTAAATTTCTTATTTCCAGAAAGTAAATTCCACGCAAACGGCTGAAAGTTTTAACTACTGCATCCTTTTGGCGCTACCAATTGTTTTTATGTGCTATAGAGGCAAATCCGGTATGCCTAAAAAACTGTACACTTATATACGGGGTATAGTGAAAAATATTTTCTAGAAAATGTTTTTGATTATAAAAAAAAAATAAAAAAATCAACCCACTTGATCTTAGATATGAAATTAGGCCAGCAGTCTTGCTGTTGACAGTGACTTCAATCTTACACAAAGGGGCACCCCAATGTACTAAAACTCACGCTATAAGGGCCCGTGGAAGAGCCAGCCATAAGGATCTATTATAGTACACAACTTTTTTTCAAGGTTGGTCACATGACAACAACTTTACCAGTTCTCCCCTTCAACTTCAATCTTATACATCTCAAAATATTGTGCGCAGCTGAGAACCATTCTATGCACAATGCCAATGAGCAGAGCACACAAGTGAGCAGAACACGGTTTGCTGAAGTCAAAACACAAGCCTCTCTCACTTGGATCAAGATTCTCCATGTTCTTAACCAAAGTCATAGACTACGTGTCAGCACTGCTTTTCTTTAGTGCGTCCTTGTACTAGACGATCAGGTTGTTCAGGGGACAAACTGTTGGCTGTGCATTTTATCCAGCAAAACTTGTACAGATGGAGCTTCAGCTAATAGCATAATCATAAGGGGTTCTTGAAGAGATATTGAAGGAGTGGAGCAACCACTCCCACGCTTAAACTATTTCCTAGCATTGCATAACTGCACCAAAAAAACCCAAAGGCATAGGTTAGCAAGTGATTCTTCTATGAAGCCCAGAACGGAATTGCTGAAATATCAGAAAGTAAAGCCAAGAGCCCAGGACAAACACCTGACCCTCCTCTTTCATTCTTGCCAGGATAGCATTTAAACTAACTAAACTAACAAGGCGACCTCAGGCAGTTTTGCGTATATTAATTTACTTGTTTGTTAATTTAATTGTTCACTTGTGAGAATATGCATTTCTAGATAAGGTCCAATCATCTTGTTGGTTTTTAGTTTTGAAATTAGAGAAATAACAGAGAAAGAGTTGGAGAGAAGAAAATACTGCAATTGTATTGTCAAAATTGTATTGTCAAAGGGAATTATTTTATTAATAACTCAAAAATCATATATTTATAGCTAAATTTCTAACTACACTTCAATTTAAATTGGGATAAATAATTCTTATTCAAATAATAAAAGGACAACTAATACCTAAGTCGCATAGGACTCTAATAATTTAAAAGTACTAAATTATTTATTCCTACTTTATTTCTGAGACATATTTTCAACACTCCTCCTTAGATCAGAAATTGTCTCGGCTTCCACTAAATTTGACCTCTTAAACAAATCTGTCAATTCATCTTTGTTCTTGCATGGCTTGTGTGCACCTTCTGTTGCATTAAATAAGAAACTTTTGTCTCTCATATTAACTTGTAAAATTTCATGATTAGTGGAATCAAAGATTCGACAATATTTATCTACAAATAATAATTTAAATCCTTCTTCCCATTAGATGGCCAACACTTAACAAACTTTTGTCAATATCGGGCACGTAAAAGACATTTAGAATTATTTTTGTAACTGAAATTGTTTTGATTGCAACATTCCTTTTTCCTTCTGTAGAAATATAGTCACCATTGCCAATTCTGATTTTCTTATTTTCCAAAGGCAAAAACTCTTTAAAAAGAGTGTTGTCATATGTCTTGTGGTTTGTACAACCACTGTCAATCATCCAAAAATGAGATTCTTCTTTTCATATTTTTGAGATTTGTTTTGCAAATCACAGCTTCATGGCCAAGTTGATTGCAAATCTTGTATTGTGCATTTGGTCTCTTCCCATATTTAAATGGAGGATGACCTATTTGCTATAGTGCTGGCAAGGTGGGTAATTTTTTCTTGAATTATTACCCTTGTTGTGAGTCTTGTGGTCGGCTGCCAAAGCTCTTTCAACCATACCATCCTGCCTCATAAATCTCCTTTGCTCTTGCGCCTGCAACTTATTTAACAATTCTGCCAAGGTAATCTTGGACAAGTCTTGTGTTTTCCAAGGTAGTAATTGATACTTCATATCTTTTAGGCACTGTAACAAGAATTTTTTCAACAATTCTTAAATCTTTAAATTTTGTGTCAAGCAATCTTACCTTATTAATAATGTCAAGAAGTCGGTCTGAGCACTCTTTGACGATCTCAGATTCCCTCATCTTTTGCAATTCAAATTCTCTATTAGATTCAACATCTTCATGCCTCGTATTCTTTCATCTCCTGTATATTCTTTCTTCAGATAATCCCAAATTTCTTTCGCTGATTTAGGGGCCATAATTTGCATGAAAATTGTTGGAGAAACACTAGCAAATAAAGTTGTTTTTTCTTTTGATTTTTTGATTTTCTTTTCCTTTCGACTTTTGATCTGGGCCACCGTGGAATTATTGGGCAGCGGAAGAACCTCACAATCCTCATCCACGGCCTCCCAAAGATCTAAAGCCTCAAGATAAGTCTCCATTCTTACTACCCAAAGATGGTAATTCTCACCATCAAAGACAGGAGGAGCTATTTGAAAAAAGTTGTTTTCAGAATTCATCTCTCACAGATTCCTCAAGAAACTGGCTATGATACCATTTGTTGGTTTTTTGTTTTGAAATTAGAGAAATAACAGAGAAAGAGTTGGAGAGGAAAATACTGCAATTGTATTGTCAAAGGAAATTATTTTATTAATAACTCAAATCATATATTTATAGCTAAATTTCTAACTACACTTCAATTTATATTGGAATAACTAATTCCTGCTCAAATAATAAAAGGGCAACTAATTCCTAAGTCACATAGGACTAATAATTTAAAAGTACTAAAATTATCTATTCTTACTTTATTTCTGAGACATAGTTTCAACACATCTTCTATCCAACTCAAACAATGAAATGATCACAATCATAATATACTCCCTCTTTCATGTTAAATGGCTCTTTCTGTTGTAGTCGAATCCAAATGAATGACACTTGCCTGTGTTTGGAAATTCTTAACTTTAAACTTCATATGTTACCCTTAATGATATGTCCTTATAGCCATAAAAATGTCATGGTGCGTTTACGACCACAAGTTCTAATGATAATGATGATATGTACAAAAGTCTTTCTCGGTGCCCAGTCAAACACCACCATGTAAATGAAGAAGGGGTACACTGTCTCCGAAATAGGAAAAGTCAAAATGGCCTATAGCATGACAGGGACTTGAAAGATTTTCTAAAACATCGATACAAATTCGAAAATGCCCGTAACGCCTATGCAACATCAGTTTCTATGAATAACAAACAACAATTACACAGTAGCCTTTCCGAGCGAGCCTCTAGGATCTCCCTGTGATGTAGTTGGCGCACACAGGCCTTTTAGTAAGCAGTGTCGATATTTATAGAAGAAAGGATAAAAAATTATTTATCACTTTTTAAAGTAAGACATATCCTTGGCCGATTGGTTTAGCATCATTTTTAGTTAGAAGAAATCTTGGGTTCAATACTACTTAACCATAATTTTAAAGTAAATTTGGCAAAAAATACATAAATTTTGCACAAAAATGCATCAGTTGAAGTTTGAACCCCCAACCTCAAAGACCAAAACCGAGCTTTACACCAACGCACCAAGAGCAACGTTGAGTCAAGCAATGTCATTTCATTAAATATATCTGTTTAGGCATAGTATTAATATATACATTTAGAAAAAAAATTCAACGAAGCAGTGTCGCTTGACACTCCTTTGGTCAACATGGGTCCGCCCATGTGTAAACCTCCATGATGTGGTAAAGGGAGGATATTAGGGGAAGAGGTGAGTGGCGATTCCCCTACAGAAAGCTACCTTTACAATGTTACTTGGTTCAACTCTATTTGTGACCTTTTCTAGTATGTGGGACTATCTATCTTCTTGGGTAGATAATCGATCGCCTTTGATTTGGATAGTCAATAATAAGTCAAGCCAATAATAATAACTTTTTGAACTAGAAAATCACAAGAGTTGAGGAAAAAATGATTCATTAATAATGAAGTATAAGAACGGGAAAAACAGATGTACCGTTGGCGAAGACTGATGTGTTGTGGAAACTGGAAGTCTTCTGGAAAAGAATGCAAATTCGCAACCTACAATCAAGAGCTGTGAGATGTCTTGAATCTATATTGCTTTACTTCCCAAAAGAAAACAAAGAAATAAGAGAAATATTCACAAAACTGAAGAGAAATGAGTACCTCCCTAGGTGTGAAGTATCTAAGAGACAGATCCTGCAGCGAAGGTGTTCTATTCTCTGTCTTTTCCTGTATTTATGAAATGGTACCCCGTGGAATCACTGGACAGCAATATTTTAAAAGGAGAAAAGCACAAAAAATTGAAAAGGTGCATGAGAACTGAAGAGCGTGAAGTGAAGTGAAGTGAAGTCAAGAGTACAAGTTACAGAAAGTTAAACACTACTGAACGCATAAGAGTTTTAGCCTCCAATATACGATAATGCCACTACTAATCCAAATCCTCAAAATTGAGATTGCTGCTTACTGGGATCACTTTTACATCATTTTATCAATCGTTCAATTCTCCTTGAAGCGATAACTCCTATCTTCACATCGCTTTAAGCGATAAAACTATGACTTTTAATAACACGGAGAGAATAGAATGAGTTGTCCAACACAAGTATAAGATATCCAGATCAAACTAAATAAAACAGAAAGAGCATTTTGTTAATCATGGAATCAAAGAAAAAAACAACATTAGATACACAGCAATTCATCTTGGCAACTAGAGAAACCAGCCATAATCTAATGGACCTAAGTATTTTAGTTTTAGAGACAAAAGTAAGTCACAAAATATCCTACTTCCATAAGCAAGTCTAGAATAAACCAACAGGGCAGTGCGTATTATACAACAATAAGTATTTTTTTTTTTGACAAGTTATTAAATTATTTTTCAAATATGAATGACCATAATTATTTTTTTACAACGATGCTTTCCTGGTCAACTTGTGCATACCACAGCTATTAGACTGGTACTTGCATCCTTCCACTAGTAAATATACTAGTTAACTTTGTCCACCAAGAGTTTATCTGAGAAGAAATTACCCTTTTCCCCTTTGCTGAATTCGAACAAGGTCATGAGACACTTTACTTTGTGTTAATTACGCGGTAAAACTTGTGAGGGTGGTTGTTGCTTGCCAAGTGGCATTTTGTATATCTTAAAACAGTGGAGAACAAGGTTCAAGATTATTAGAAGTCCAAAAGGAGAAGAAAGAACAAGGTATTACCATTAACATTCAAGTAGGAACGGGATATGAACTCATAACTCTCAAAGAATAACCTAAACCTAATAGGCTATTTATACAAGGATCCATTATTCTAAGAATACTAAAATATCCTTCAACCTCCTAATTTAAGACCAAAGACATGGTCTTCCTTCTCCTTTTGGGCTTCTAATTGTGTTGGACCTAATTCTCCACTCTTTAAATATCCATGAAAGCAATAACAACATACCCAGAGTGATCCCACAAGTGGGGTCTACGAAGAGTAAGATGTACGGGACCTTACCCTTTTGAGAACAAAGGCTATTTCCCATTGACCCTCAGCTCAAAAGAGAGGTTATTTCAAAGCAGGGTTGCAAGAAAAAAATAACAGCAAAATATCAAGATACAAAGCAAATGAAACAAATGGCAAACCACATTGAAGAATAAGAAATTACGTGATTACTAAATACTACTACTAATAAGGCAAATATGAGAGGGGACTAGCCCCGTTTTTCCCACCTAAAGGGCGACACACTTGGCCTAGGTTTGCACCCTAATCCTCGACATCTACACCTTCTATCTAGGGCCATGTCCTTAGTAAGCTCAAGTTACATGTCATGTCTAATCACTTCCTTTCGGTTCTTTTTTGGACTACTATCACCTCTCCTAACTCTTGCTACAACCGAACTCTCACACCTCCTCTTCACATGCCCAAACCATCTCAACCTCGCTTCCCTCATCTTGTCCACAATGGTGGTGACTCTCAGCTTACGCCGTATAATTTCGTTTTTAGTCATACTCTCCTACTATACCCATAAATCCATTTGAGCATCCTCATCTCCGCTACACTCATCTTCTGAACATGACATTCTTGACTGACCAACACTCTACCCCATAATACAATGTTGGTCTAACCAGTAACCAGAACTTACACTTGAACCTTGACGACACATCTTATCATACAGTACCCAAAATGCAAATCTTATGGTCTTTCTTCTTAAAGGACATTTTATTTTGGATGATGAATTTAGGTTACTCTTTGAAAGACGGGGTTGAACATCTCTTAAATTACTACAATACAAGGGGAGAAGGAGTATGACTCAACACATGAATTATTAACTTGTAAATTTTTTCATTATCAAAAAATTACTACAAGTTAGTCATATCCCTTCTTCCTTTGGATTATATCTCTTATTTGAACGTAAATCTAATTAGTTCCTAGAATCTCTTCATTGTTTCTTTAAGTTAATGGATTGCATTTCAATTCTAGAATAATCCTATCTTTCTTCCTATCCTAGATTTAAGATTACTGATTGCATTCACATATGTCTAGGTAATTAATACTTATGTTTGTGTTTACCCCAACAATTGTCTTAATCTTCCTATCCTTTTATGGCTTTCCATAATTGTTCTTGGTGTTCACGTGGGGTCGAAGAATCCATCTTAAATTTCTTAGAATTCCCAAGCATGTTTCACATCATCCCGTCACATACAGATTCATTCATCAGCATCTTTAGGTGAAGTTCCTGAACCGGTAAGGTACAAAAGCCTCAAATTCCACTCAACAACCCCTAGGTAGACAACCTTCCACAAAGGTTACCCTGAACCAAACTGGCACAAGTGCACAATACCATATTTCTCCCCACAACAAGCATCATTCACATGGCCTTGGCACATAATTCGGCTTTGATCTCCACGAATGATTGCACAAATTTTTCGAACAAATTGGACAAGAGAAAATAAATCTTAACTGAGTGAAAACCACTCTTTTTTTTTTTTTGAGTAAATGATCATTTTAATTGACATTTTTTTGTTGGAATTAAGTTATCGTGTAAGGATTTTGTTTTTAGAGAAGTACATAGTTGGGCTTCATTGGGCACGATAGTCAATCCATCTTCCACTTTCATTTCTTCAATTTATAATCCATTTGTCTAATTATTTCCACTCAACTAATAAAGGAGCACAGAAAACCCAATTGATAACAGTGACCAAGCGGCAACTGAGATACATGGCTTGTATGGAAGGGGGATATTGGTGAGAGGGATGATGCAATACCCGGAGGGAAAGAAGAAAAAGAAGGGGTGGGCCAAAGTCGTTGCTAGTATATTTATACATTTACTGCAAACTTTAGGGCTTAAGCCTCAATTAGCAGGGATAGGGGGTTATTTGGGCTGATGTGTGTAGAGATGGGGAGATAGATGAATGATGCCTTGTTGTGGGGCCCACAAATGCCACTTGACAAGCAATGACAATCCTCACACAAGTATTACTAGTATTTAACAAAATGTTAACTTCTCGTCTCTTAAAGTCTTCATTCCACCTTCGTTAACTACTAGAAAATCCTTAGGTACTATAACTGCTCCTGTTACTGTAATTATCTAACATCTAAACGAACATTTTACTGTTGAGGGGGTGGGAAGAGAGAGAAACCTCCATACCAACCACAACTAGCAGCAACGAGAACCCGCATGATCATTGTGAACAAGACGCACATGAGTCTCATACAAACAAAAAGCTCAAGGAAAGGTTATGTATTAATTTAAATAGAAAAAGAGGCATAATAGTTGAGGAAACTCTCGTAAAATTATAAAGACTGTGGAACTACTTATTGTGATGGGTTACAAAGATTAAAAAAAAAATCAACTTATCCTCCATGTTATGCAGATGCATGGTTGCATGTATGTATGATATCTTATGTTTCTTAGAGTTTCCAAAAATTTGCATTCAGCTATTCAGTTTCCTTCTCCATTTCTACGGAAACCCTGAGCAAGAAATATCAAGGTAATCACAAGGAGTAGCAAAAGAGCAAATAAGGGTCACTTTCTTAATTAATTTCTATATTATAGTATAAAGACAACTGAAAAAAGAAAACAATTCAAGGAGAAACATAAACATCATGACGGTGCTTTAAAGCTTAACCTGGACAGTTGCCAACAGGGAGCCAGTACCCTTCACATATCTGTAATAGCTTTTTGTAAAACAACAAATACGCTTTGAATGAGGATAAACAATATCTGTGACCGTTTAAGGATGTAACCCAACAACAATTGACGAGCAGAGAGAGCTATATTATGACATAAGAAACAGAGAAGCTGTAGGAATCAGCAGGAAGAAGGATACCCATGGCACTTCCCCACCTTTCAATCAGGCTTGATGGAACAAAGTACACATTATTTTCCTCATCGCTAATATCTGATTTTACAGAATCATTGGCATGGAAAGAGTAAGTTGATGAGCCCTTGTCATTACCAAAAGTTTTAAATACAAGAAAATCATCTACAGGTTGACAAGCTTGAAGCAGCTCATCCCAGTACTCTGGTGACTGCAGCTGTTCCTTATTCATTGTGCTTTCAGCCTGTCCAAGTAAAGGGGCAGGGGTCCGAA
Organism: Capsicum annuum; assembly: GCF_002878395.1. Taxonomy (NCBI): domain Eukaryota; kingdom Viridiplantae; phylum Streptophyta; class Magnoliopsida; order Solanales; family Solanaceae; genus Capsicum; species Capsicum annuum. The sequence continues at coordinate 53,328,245 of NC_061118.1, read as the reverse complement.
GAAGCTGATTGTTAAATTCAGGGACTTCAAAGGATAACGGTTTCCTTTTGGCCTGCAGTAAAGTATCACCAGTGATTTAAATTTCTGTTTTGCGAACTAAATAAATTAATTAAAAATTAATAAACATTAGTTGACTGCATTATATACAAAAGGATAGAACTTATTATGAAGTGATTTTTGGTCACCAATAAGCCACATTTGCATCCTAATTTTACTGAACTCCCATGTCCAACATCTTTAACAACTTGGTTTAATTGTTAATGGTTACTTCATTGAAAATACAGCAACAAGAAAGTGCTGTAAAGATAGATAAAGCGAGAGCAATCATCACTGCTGCAAATGTAAATGCAATTTAATATGGCATCTATATCATTTGCAATAGCCATGTTACACCCAAAAAAAGTAAAGGAGATCTAAGTTGCTCGGACTCT